>NC_045738.1:11905570-12205570 GCF_008692095.1 Etheostoma spectabile | reverse complement strand
TGTCCAAAAGCTCCATACCATTGCTCAAGCATCACTGCAACTTATTTCATTTCAGATGAAGTCAATCGTATGCCCAACAAGTTGACTGGTTTGCTGTTAGTTAACTCCTCTGAGGCTTGTCACCCCTCTGCTTTTCTCTACTTCCTGTAGACAACTTCTGGTATCTCAGTCTAGCTTGTCCGTCCTCAACTCTGCATGTAGGGTCTTTGCTGGGATGGTTCAAGCTGATGGCTGGAGATGGTGGAGGCGGTTAGGTGTGGAAAGCTAGTTGCTGGGGGGTGGATGTTGGCTTCCATGCTGCCCATTTGGAGTCGATCTCTGCAAGGCTTCAGATCTGGAAGGAGAGGAAGAAGAGAGGCAAAGTAGAGAGGAGAGAGAGTGAGAGTGCATGAAAAGGTTAGCATGGTGACATTTGTGTCACTCTGCCTTATCACGTACGTCATTCTCCTCCTCATCACACTCCACCCTGCCTGTCGTCCTGCTGTCTATTCCGTCCTTGTCACTCTTCCTCCGACTTTGCTGCTTGTTTGTTCCTTCCTCCTCTCCACTCACTCTATCATTTGATCCTTTCACTCTGTCCCAAACAAGCTTATCTTCAAACACTCTCCCACGTCACATCTCTCTTCTATTCCCTATATTCATACTTATATCTACACCTAGCCTGCTTTCTTTCAATTATTTCTCCAGTTTTTTTCCTCAATACCAAGTTAGCTGTCCAACATATTTCACAGTATCCAAGATGCATGTGATGGAGCACACTGAAGGCCAGAGCGAACCTCTGACTGGTGAATGCGCCTGAGGCAGCTGGAGGACTGCAGTCCAGGCTCAAAGCATTGGTCAGGTCAAATATTCATACTTGACGGGTGTAGACGCCCTGGTGTAAGTTGTCATTCTTATTCAAAATTCAAACTAGCATTTGTGCTTGGGTCAACATAAGATATTTGATCTGTTAGAAACTAAAACAATAACAAATAAATTCAGTAACTCATTTGGTAAAATACACAATACAGTGATCATGGTTTGAAACATTTTGTTACTGTAAAAGCAATTGGAATTGTTCGAGGTAAAACTGTGCTTTCGAGTTTTACTATTCATACTTTGTCTTTTAGGTTTTAGGGCAAATGCAAATAATACAATCTCTAAAATGAATCATCGAGCAGCACTGTTGTTTGAGAAATGTTATTTTACATATTAATAAACAGAAGAATAAAGAAGTATAGAGAATGTCCTCATAAAGAAAAGAAACAAACAAATGTCTGAACTGAACCGATTTTAGATTTAGGAGTAACACATGGACATCTCTTTTAACTGTAAGATTTTCAGACAGCATTAGAGAACTCTGACAGGTCTTATTGTTGGCATGTGATTTTGCTCTCTTGCATTTAATGTAAGCAAAGATTAGTGCCTTTTGGGAGTCTGATCAGATTTTGTTTACACTTTGATCAACTTTTCATCTCTATGATGCATAATGTCACAATTCTGTACCAGTAACTCAGGTGCCTTTGAGCAAGGTACTGAATCTTCATCTGCTCGAGGGCCATCCTGTGAGGCAGCCTTGTTACTCTGACATCTCTGCAATTAATGCATTTGTATGCAGTAGGTCATGTTTGCGTATGTGTGTATTGTGGGCCTGTTTGCGTGTAATGTGTAATAACAATTTGAAAATGAATTCCCCCTTCGCGGAAGTCTTCTTCTTCTCTTATATTGTGCAAAGACATATCCCTTCAAAATAGCAATGTCCCAAGTAGATAGACATGCAGATTACACATGGCAAAACTAATGTTGGCCTGAGCTTAGACAGACTTGGATGCCTGTTTTTTTAATTTCCTAATAAATCATATCGCCTTTACATATATATATATATATATATATATATATATATATATATATATATATATATATATTTATTTATTTATTTATTTTCATTAGTAGACCACGTTTAACAAACATGTAGATAGCACATAGCTACATATTGAACAACAATCATATTGCCTTTTGATAAATACATTGCCTATATCTGAAAATAGCAGCAAAATGTCAAATTCTAACTACCCAACAGGTAGTTTCGCCTCTGTTACTATGCAACAGTTTGCACCTGTTGAATAAACATAAGAAATTTCGAATTCTGATCAAAAAAGCTCACAGCTGCATGATGATTACCTTCCTAATTCAGAACAGCACAGAGAAAGCATGCATTCCTTTAAATGTACCCGTGGACTGGATAATATGTGACAATATTGCCTCTCTTAACAGAACAAAATGCAATCATTAAATAGGTTTAGTGACGTCTTCCTTTTTTCCAGAGTCTAGTGAGGTGATGGTCCATTTAAAATGAAAAATCAGAGGCCATTCAGTGTATCAGCTGCAATCAATAATGCTGTGTGGATAGATGTGACCCTCCTGTGACACCCATATCCTCTTATGACCATTTAGGATGAGACCGTGTGTGTGTGTGTGTGTGTGTGTGTGTGTGTGTGTGTGTGTGTGTGTGGTGTGTGTGTGTGTGTGTGTGTGTGTGTGTGTGTGTGTGCGTGCGTGTGTCTATAAAAGATGTGGGTGTGAATTAGTGTGCAGAAGGTAGATCAGCAAGGAGCAAAGACAAAGGTGGGTGTCAAACGACTGACAGCGTGTGTGTGTGTGTGTGTGTGTGGTGTGTGTGTGTGTGTGTGTGTGTGTGTGTGCAATTAAACACATTGATCTACTTCATAACGTTTTGTTCCACCAATCCCACACACAAGGCTGAACACACACCTCTGCCCTCTTTGCATTGTGTCACAGATTTACAAACATGAAACGCTATAAAAATGATTGACACAGAAAATGCAATCGTTTCAAACACACACATACAGACACACAGACACACAGACACAAACACACACACACACACACACACAACAAAAAGAACTGAACGTCTTTGTGTGTCTGAATTCAAACAGAATAGACCGAGAGAGAGATGAAAACAAGGAGGGGGGGTGACACCAAAGTGGGGAAGAGAGACAAAAAGCAAATAGGGAATAATGGAAGAGAAGCAACAAATTGAAATGAGCCCGTCAGATTTCCTGCATGTTTCCAAACTGGATTGGTTTATGTCTTTATGGGGGGGGGGGGGGGGGGGTGTTGGATAAAAAGAGGATGGAAAGAGAGATGGGGGGGAAACAGGTGGGGGAGTGGTAAGACAGTGGATTTCACAGCATGAGTGGGTGAAAGACACAAGGAAACGAAGGGAAGACCCATCATTGGTGAAAAGGCTGTGTACATAACTGCAGACTGAAGAAAAGGAAGCAGACAGAAGAATATAAGAAACCAGAAATAACAGGTGAAAGAAAATGGAAAGAGGGAAAAAGGAAGGGAGAGGAGGACGAACACTCACCCATTTCAGCAGGCTCTCCACAGGCGAGCACAATCCCCGCTCTGTGATCCCATCCTGGGGAAAGGCGCAGCGAGATCCTGGAGCTCCCTCCACTGAATACCAATGGGGCTGCTAATATCAGCTCACACACTCACACACACCAGCACTGTGGAGGAAGAGGCACAAACACACAGAGTCAAGTCTGGGGTAGTTGTTTAAAAAAAGAAGGGAAAAGGCTGTTCAGTGATGCAAACAGCACATCACAAAAAAGAGATATTGCAGCACAACTGCATTTGCATTCCTTTCTTCCTCTCTTATTTTGTCTTTCTTCATGAAAAAAGCATCAGAGGCAGTGCACAAGCCAGAGGCACCAATCCACACACACACACACGCGCACACACACACAAACACACGCTCGTACACTGATATTTGCAGTCTATACAAATACTCACTGAGCATTTATTCAATCCCAGCGAGTCCCGCGGACGACTTCATTCAGGCTCACAGCTCTACGGCTTCCAAGGGTGTTGGAGATAAATGTTGTCCGCTATTTTTCCTTTCCATACCTGTGGGTTCCTCACAGCTGTATCCGATAAAAGGATATGAAGAAAAAGAGACTTCCTCCTCCCTTATTGTGTCCTCATATGCAGTGTACATCCAGTTTTTCTGTATCCATTTGTTGATTCAGGTCCAATACGTCCGCCTGTGTGTAGACTTCACTGTGATTCAGCGACACGCGACGGCAAACTGCATTCACTTAGTCACCCTCTCCTCTGCCTCTCTCCCCCACTGTCTCTCCCCTTGCTCAATAGTATACCCGTACCTCCTTGGCTTTCTCCAATCTAATCAGCTCTCTCTCTCACTGCACCCTCCCACTCTCTCCCCTCCCTCCCTTCTCATTCCCAACACCCACTCCTTTGCTCTGTGTATCTCTCTCTCTCTCTCTCTCTCGCTCTCTCTCTCTCTCCTCCTAGGTATTTTTTTCAAAGATTAATATCATCTCAGCCCCCCCTCTTCTCTCTCAGTCAGTGACTGCGATAAGCATTTGGAATAAGGGAAAAGGCAAACTGGACATGAAGAAAACACACAATATCTGAAACACACACAAGCCAACAGAGAGAGTAATCATAGGGATGTGTTACATCCCTTGCCAGAGTAAACTACCCTGACAGAGTTTGACATCGCTACATGCTCAGGGTGACAAACACTATCACACTACTCGACTCGCCTCATACCCTATGACACACATCACACACTGACACACACACAAACATATATACTGTATATCTACGCATGCACGCACACACACACACACACAGCAAAATCAGATGTAAACACAACTGGGCTCACATACTGAGGCACATATTGACATAATGTCACTGATATGCACAAACGCAATGTAAGCGGGGAAAGTAGAAGCATACACACACAAGCATAAATCCTATCAGAGCATTTTGTTTTACTTAGTTCAACTGCACTAGATTTCAGTTGTTGTTGCAGTTGTTCATCACCAACACCTCAGCTACCAGGGTTCCCTTTTGATTACAGTTTCACATTCAAAATATGTTATCATTATGTTAACATGTTATAAAAATGTTATGCATAGTCATAGATTTACCATGTAGATGTACAATTCATACTACTATACAGTCTATAAAGATAAAAGTATCTCCACTTCAAACGACTACAAAATTAGAATGCAGTTTACACATTTATACATATATATTTTATACTATACTCCAGAAAGGCCATTGCAGCACATTGACTATATTTTACTACTTTTACTTAAATAAATGTTTTGAATAGTTCTTCCATTACTGGGCCCACACACTGTAACGTTGCTCACATTGCTGAAAATCATCTCTCCTCTCACCAGAGCACCCTGACACTTCATGTGGGACTAACTTGAATGGAGCTGACATCCTTCTCACTATTTATAATGTTCACTCATATAAGGCACAACTCCACAACAGCATGAGCCCACTGCAAGCAGACAGCAGTCTCCAGAGAAGCTGCTCACACTATATGATGTCACTGCCTAACTCCCATATCCCACTTCTACCACGCTATGCTGTCTTATCCCCCTTAACGAGACTGGGACGTGGCCCTATGATGCCTTTGTTACTCACTGGTGCTCTGTTCGGCCCAAGTAGCCTTATTAATATAGATCTTTTTCTTAACCTTGCAGCCCTGATGCAATGCTCCTTTAGCATTTGACGTCCTCCAAGGCTATTAAACTCACCACAGTGTGTTGAATCATTGATTTTGTCACTCTGTGACAAGTGCTAGTGACAACACTGTGTTGCCCTACAGTGATTTGTTTTTTAAATGTTCAGTTACAAGATTGCTGTTAGATTTTAAATCATCAAAATGACAACTAAATCTGTCATGGTTGAATTACTAATCAGTCAAAAAATCTTATTTACACAGTGACGTAATCTAAGGTTTGGGTCTATTTGTGTCTCTCATATTGACTATTACCCTCTGATTTGAGCCTTTGGATACATCTCAACTCTGGTTCATCCAATAAGCTGTCCCCTAATCAAACAGAGAAACAAATATAGTATGTGACAATGCTGAGCTGTCTCCTCTACTTTGATCTCAAACAGCCCCCCCA
Organism: Etheostoma spectabile; assembly: GCF_008692095.1. Taxonomy (NCBI): domain Eukaryota; kingdom Metazoa; phylum Chordata; class Actinopteri; order Perciformes; family Percidae; genus Etheostoma; species Etheostoma spectabile. The sequence goes on along the minus strand of NC_045738.1, from coordinate 12,199,604 downwards.
TCCAATGCTTCATCATGTTTTCACCTATTCACTTTGCATCTCATAAAATAATGCGCATCTCAAGATGTCTTTGTCCAGTGGGCGGAGAGTGCTGGAACACCTATTACTCACTCATGCTTGAGCCTATTAGGCTGCAGCCATGTCACGCCAGAGGTTCCCTTAGGCCATGGCATTTTTTGGTGTGTGTGTGTGTGTGTGTGTGTGTGTGTGTGTGTGTGTGTGTGTGTGTGTGTGTGTGTGTGTGTGTGTGTGTGTGTGTGTGTGTGTGTGTTGCATACACAGCTTTACCCGTGGCTGGGACCCACAGCTGCAGTTTTTAGGAAGTCAGGAGGAATCTCCATGTGCTGTCTCTCCCATTCCATCACACACAATGACACACCCCGCAGTCCCAGTGTGTGTGTGTGGTGTGTGTGTGTGTGTGGTGTGTGTGTGTGTGTGTGTGTGTGTGTGTGTGTGTGTGTGTGTGTGTGTGTGTGTGTGTGTGTGTCTGTGTGTGTCTGTGTGTGTGTCTGTGTGTGTGTCGTCTAAATTACCCTTTCTTGGTGTCCAGCACGACTAGGTGACTATGTGGTAAATCTGCCCTGCGAGAGTGACTGTGACTGATTTTTCCTCAGTCATTTTATCTTTAAACTATTGTTAATCCGACATGTAGAAACACAATAAGGAAAAAATAACATAATATCACTGGCAATTCAGGCCTCACTGAAAATCTGCTGTCACTCTCTGTATTAGTCTCCCTCCTTTCTCTAAATATGCATTCAACAGCTGTCTCTCTCTCATCTCCATCCTACCACTTTGCTCTTGACAAATTGATGTGAAGCGCTTTTACATAACAACTACGTATAACGCACACTCCAAATACCATCCACAGCACAAATGTAAACCTTACTCCACCATTACACATAGGCTACACTTCGCTGCAGGTGTTAAGAGCACAGTGTTCGCAAATTGTATTTGTAAGAGGGTTTCCTTACTTTTCTCTTTGTAGAACAGAAATGTGGCTTCTGTGTTAACTATTGTTTGGAAAACATGTTAAAGAAGGTAAGGAGAGGAGGAAGACAGAGGGAGGGGGGAATTGACATTCTGCCAGAGCACTGCGCTCTGTGCTCGTGGAATAATGATTAGCTCCTCAGTATTCTAGTCACAAATTCTTCACTATCAATGAGAGAAAGGAAGGATGAAACATGAGGGAGGGGACAGAGAGGGAGGAGACAAGCAGAGGGAGCTGGGGGAGCAAAAGGGAGAGAAGATGGTGCGAGAGCGAAGAAGAGCACACAGGGAAAAAGGAGGTGAGCAAGAGAGCCAGGATGAAAAAAGTGAGAAGTAATGGAGGACAGACCAGATGAGTGTATAGTATGACATAAGCAGTGGACGTAGGTGCAAGTATACTGCAGTACTCTCTCTTACAGTAACACACACCCACGCACGCAGCACACACACACACACACACACACACACACACACACACACACACACACACACACACACACACACACACACATTGCATGTGTTCAATGCACATTTAAACAAATGCAACAGTCAGACAAATTTGCAAACTAAAAATGAAGCTAGTGCAAGCAGTGCATGCACACAAACACTCTTGTGCACCCTTGCATTCACACACATGCGCATATGCATGCATGCACGCACACACACACACACACACACAAACACCCGCATGGAGACTACTTTGTCAAAGTCACAGCAGGTACAGCCACCTCAGCAAAGAGAGAGACAGAGGCTATGTCGCAGGGGGGTAAGAGAGGGAGAGACAGAAAGACAAAACGGGGGAGTGATGATGAAAAAGGAGAAAAAGAAAATAAGAGAAGGACAGAGGGTGGAGAGGAAGCATATGCAAGCAATAAATATGTAATCACAAAGCATAGAGAATGATAAATGTATACCATTACTTAAATAGGTCAATCATACATTAATAACAATTATATGATAATAGAGTTGGGAAGTCAGCTGTAGCAGACTGAGTAAGTGTGCACACTTAGTCAAATACAAAGAACTACATCATGTTATTGCACGCCCCCTAACTCAGACTTTATTTTTTAAGACGGATTATCATAAGAGAAATGAAAAAGTGTTTTTCAATCCGGAGCTACAATTATAATATTACATCACTTGTAGAGCACAGCAAATAGCATCAATCGCTGAATAGATAATATCAATATTTAATGGTATTTAACACTAGATAGACCAAATGTTGATTCTTTGAATATAGACAGCCAACCAAATAAACTATAAAATATCTTAAATATACAATATTTAAGACTGGTGAAATGCATCTACAACATCATGATGCTGCCGATGGGATCTTATAATCTTTATCATCCTAACATCTCATGGGCTGCATGTGCAAAAAAGAAACTAATACTAGTATAGTATAGCTGCTAAGGTAAATATAAATATGGGTGCATGACTTTGACTTTAAACAAATATATAACACACCCCAGGCAGAGTCATTTGAGATTCATTCTCTCAGGTAGTGTATTTACAAATATAACTTAACAAAATATGTCTGTCTTGCAAAGACATATGGTATATCACTGTACATAAAGCACATTGAAGTGATTCATGACATTTTCCTTTTCCTGTAGCATTACCGCTATATGTGAATTTCACAGGTAAAATCTTTGACCTTTAATGACTACATGATGATTTATCTAGGATATTTGTATTGTATCTCTCAGAAAAATATTGCAGTGTTTCTTTAGTTCTTTGTTTAAGGGCTGGACAAAATCAACTTCCTCTCCATAACATCCAACTGATACATGATTTGCATGAAATGCTAAGGGCAAAATTATTAATGTACATAAATACATTAATCAATCCTTTAAGAATGCTCCTACAGCATTGGAAGCCAATACAACACACACAACACAGTAACACTGCAATTATTTTTTTTAAAGAAAGCAAACAGAATTTTAAATCGTGTTACCTTGGAAACAAAGCTGTGCCCAGCATCTTTAACTTGCCAAGATGTCATAAAATTGCCATCAACAAAGCATGACTTTAATACTTCTCTGGGGACCCAGTGGTAAGTGGGTTTACGGAGACCGTACAGAAGTTCACTGTAGGTCTATATTTCTTATTCCAACGATTTACTATAATATACCTCCAGGATATTGTAGTCTAGTTTTGCACTTACATCTGCAGTGTATCCTTCAGACAAATCATTATAGCATTACTGTGGACCTTGTCCTAGAACCGCATATTGGAGACTCACAATGATTCAATATATATTCAACAGGAAATCAAGAGTTTACACCAGTGACCCAACCAGGGATACTTGCACCCCAGGGTGTACTTTTGCAGTTGCCAAGAGGCAAGTGGAAAGAATGTTAAGTATCAAACTCAACTCATTGGGAAAAAATGGAAATTATGATTGGCATAGCCAGTGGTTAAAGAAGAACTCAGATGATAAAGCAATACCATCTGTCATAACACATTGTTTAAAGTAAAAGTTCTGCATTCACAATCTTACTCGAGTAAAAGTAACGTTCCACAAGTATTAGCATATTATATTGTTACATAAGTATCGTTAGCACCACTAGTAAAAGTACTCATTATACAGAATGGCGCATTTCAGAATGGGCCTACATTTTTTATTACTGGATTATTAATGTGTAGGCTACATCGCTTTAATAGTGCAGCTTGTAAAGGCGGGGTTGATTTTACACTGCTTAACCGATAACATCATAATTTACTATCTACTTGGTTTAATCTTTCGTATTACATTTGCAAATTAACTAACGTTAGGGCTATTTACAGCTTTATAAAAATGCACTGGACTAGGAGTACCATACAATGGAAATACTCAGGTAAAGTATCTTATAATTCATTTTTAGTTAAGTTGTTAATGTAGTTCACTAACGTTACTTGACTTTAAGGTTAAACGCTGGAAAAAGCTAAAGGTAGCTAAAAGTTATGTATGGATGAAAGGATAAACATTGGAAATAGCTAAAAGTAGTGGGTATCGTTGAAAATGGTCAAAGTAATGTATATACGGTTGAAAATACAAAAAGTAACTTACTTGTTATATCGTTAAAATATACGCAAACTAAAAGTAAATGGTTATAACGTCATCGGCCGCTAACGTTACATTAATGCACCCGACAAAAAGGTTTAAATAAAAAGACGCTCCATATGTTGGTATTTCGTAAAAGCCCCACTTACAATTCAAAGCAACTTAACGTAACAGTTTTAAACCTTTTTATACACTTAAAACATGATGTTAGTCTTACCTGGAGGTGTAAGCATAATCCAGAACCGGAGCTCGTGGCGTCCTCCACCTGCACGGGACACTGTGATGTCAGCGGGTTTGCTGTTGGGAGAGCTGAATATGCACATTCCTCTCCTGAGTATTTTTAGCGTTTAGGTTATAAAAATAAGTGAGATGTAAAGGAATGCCCAGGGTGAGGGCAGCTACTGCATGTGTGCTTGTTTATCATTGTTTTCATTTGTAACATAACAAGGACATCCCTAAATACTGTTATTTTACCCACAATAATCTGCAGAATTGTCAGTTTCATTTGGTTGTGTTACAAGATAAACAAAATAAAAAACTAAAAAACGTTCACGGACTGCTTCTACAGCCCCATGCCATGAATAATGTAAATAAATTGTAGAAATCAGAACACATGCACGCGTACACAGCCGTTTATATTCCTCTCAGATATGTACACGCATGATTATAAATCGTTTACTTGCAAGTTGATTTGCGTGTATCATCAGTGAGGTGCAAAATATAAAAGCTATTCAGTTAAACACTTGCTGTGTCAGTATTCAGAATAAACATTTTTATGTGAACTGGTTTTAGTTTTTTTTTATCAAAAGGGTGTCCTTGAATGTATTTGATACGTATCAACTCCAAATGTCATTACTATAATATATAACCATGCCATTTCCCTGACTATTGTTACATTACTATTGGACGATGTGACCAAATTGTCATTATATTGTGCTGTATGTGCACTGGAACATAGCTTAATTCAGCTGTATTTCCCCATTTTGGCGTTTGCAATTTAACAACCAAGTCAAATTGCAAGTTAAACCAGATCAGGCATGTCAGCTGACATTCTTGACATCTTGACACAGGTTAAACTATGAACTCGCATCACAGTGAACAAAAAAAAAAATCTTTGAATGTTGTTCGTTCGTGCTCATCACCAACCCCGAACAAAAAAAGAAAGAAAAAAAAGCACAAGGAGTCTGAGCTAAGGAATGGACACAGATAATATACTGTCATCTGTACAGCAAATAGATAATTATACTTCAGTCAGGCCGCTCACGATTTCACCTCCGACATCTACAATTTCATCACAGGTCTGTGTGTTTGGTGTTTTCAGTTTCAGTGTTTGGCAGCAGGTATGGTAAATGGCACTCCCCTAAATATCATCCCTCAAGACTTGCTAGGGAAAATTCATGTATTTATCAACTGGTTGCTGATTGACTCTCTCAGAAAAGGATTGAAGAGCAGCTAGATTCTTGGCACTGGCTTCTTTTTGCTCGTCACAATCCCTCTATCTCCTGATATGCTTCTCACTCTGTAGAAAAGCTGCCATTTCCCCATTTCAGTTCCTCGCACAATCATCAGAATTTCTCCCTCCATGACATGAAAACAAACTAAGACTGAGTGCCTCTGCGTGTGTGCGGTTTCAAACCCCCCTGTCAGCAATCACTGGGTGGGAGACATCCATAAACTGCGCTTTAGAGGCCTGTAATGGGCCACTGCAGCGCTGGCAAAACTTATATCATATTATGCCTCTTCCCATTTAGACACAAATAGGATCATTATTTTCTATAACTATACAGAAAGTACTGGATAATATCATTGCAATACTTGCCACTGCATAATGCTGTACTTAAAATCATAAATCATAAATCTTGACGTATCCCTTTTATCATTGTATTTAATTACAGCACAAAACCAATCAATAACATTAGGTCTTATTTTTATTGGAACATTAGTATTGATATACACACACAATTCTGTTTCATTCTGCCTTCCACCAGCATCAGTGTATGTGTGACAGAGAGAAACAGAGCGGTTTGAAAAGCTGTACACCGAGCTGAGTGGGTCTGTATATTTCTCAGAAGAACTCATACTGTTTGTCAAAAGGCAGTAGTGGCAATTGACAGCAGGACCTATAAAGTCCATCCCATTGAACGGGATGGGGGCAATACCCTTGTGTCATAAATTGATGGACACGCAAAAGTGTGAAAGCTGAAGCATTTTATTATAAAGAAAGCAGAAGACATTTAATGGGCCACCACTTGTCTTCCCCTAATAAATAGGGGCCGTAAATACACGTCTGTATACAACTGAGGGTCGATTGTTTTTTAAGACAGTTTGAAAGACTAATTCAATGTACATTCAACTTCATCTGTCTATGAACCTTTGATTTATTAGTTTTACACGGTTTGAACAATGTTATTACATTTTCCGCTGAAGACAAGTTGTTTAAAAAAAAAAAAAATTGTATTGCTACAGGACTTTTGTTGAAACAGGCTTTGAAATCTATCAAACTATATAAATTAAATTAGGTAATAACTCCATATGCTTCAATTAGCAAACTTAACTCCAACAGTCTATATCCTCAACTAATCTTTCTCTACTAGTTTTTAATCTGCCATTTATACAGTCTCCTCCACAATGAACTCAATGGCATGCTGCGGTGACTGGCTTGTCTCCACCATGGTGATTTCATTTCCATCCATGGTGATTGTGGGAACAGAAATGCCCTGAGCTCCCAGAACAGAGGAGGGCAGGATAACAACCTGTGAGGTGCCGTCAATGCCACTGAACTGATCCGACGGGATCATGACCGTCTCAGTACCTCCTTCGGCCCCCTGCAGTACATAGATGGTCTGCACTGAGCCAGAACCAATCTCCCCTGTGTTGGCCAGAGAAGAAAGCACCTTGGCCCCCTCCAGCACCTTCTGAACATGGGCAGCCTCAGCTGCATGAGCTTCCTGCTCAGCGTTCTCCACAGGCAGGTCTCCGTGTAGCCGGATGTGTTTATCCAGGTTGGAGCGAGAGCGGAAGGCAGCAGGGCAGTGGTGACAGGGGTAGGGCTTCTCCCCACTGTGGGTGCGGGCGTGCTCGGTGAGCCGGGCGGCCACGCTGAAACTCTTGCCGCAAATCCAGCAGCAGAAAGGTCGCAGGCCGCTGTGTATGCGCTCGTGGTCCTGCAGATGGGGCAGCTGGCGGAAGCGTTTGCCACATGTGACGCACTGGTGGCGGGATGGAGGAGAATGGGGAAGTGGACAATGGGAAAGTGTAAAACATATTAAAAAAAAAAAAAGATTGTGGCAAAAACAGTGCCAATGCACAAAACTGTGCTGCAATTAATATTTCCTGAGACCTCTCTTTGTATTTTTCTGCAGATGCAGCACTTCTGGCTGGGTAGAGGTAGAGCAGAGAGAACAGGGTATGGGGAAGACAGATACACAGCCATAATAACAACACAAGTGTGTCACAAAGCAACTGACAATTAAGTTAATTATTAGTTAATCTGCCAATTATTTCAATTAGATTTGATTAGCTGTTTAGTCTATAAAACATCAGAAAACTGAAATGTCCTAGAGCTTAGGGTGATGTCCTCAAACACCTCAGTTTATCCTCCCAACATTCTAAAGCAATTTAGTTTACTTTCATAGAAGACTAAGAAAACCACAACATTTTATAATTAGGAAGCTGGAACAACAGACTATTTAGCATTTTTTGCTTAAATAAAAATGATAAATGACCTGAACAACTGATTATCAGAATATCTGCCAATTAGTATTCTCTTGATCAACTAATCAATTAATCGTTGCAGCTCTACAAGTGTGTATGGGATAGTATAATCAACTGCACAGCGGACACCAGAAAGAAATGTTGGCTCTGCTGTTAAAACATTGGCTCTCTGCTTGCTACCATCTGAGCGCAGACAATGAACTACAACCAGAAACTTGATTAAACCTGAAGTACTACAAAAGAATGACTTTGTTGTGCTCAGTCCAGATTCCCACTGGGGACACTTAGATTGAAACTGTAATGCCTGTTGTCAGTATCTCTGTCAGATATACTGTAATAAAATTACAATTCCCGTTGAGTTTGCTCTTTATATACTCAGTAAAAATAGGCGTTCCTTAAGGATACATACTATTATTTAATTTAAATTGAAATTCATTACCATGTTTGAGGACCAATGCTCCTTGAACATCGATCCTTAGCATGCTTGATATATATGGCTCCCAGCAAAGCCACAAACATTAAATCAATTTCTATAGTCTGACGTGCTGTGACGGTTTTGGATGGGTCTATAGCTAATGTCCTGCCTCGTCACCAGAGCAACAGAGAGAGAGAGAGAGAGAGAGGGAGAGAGTCCCAAAATAGTAACAGGCACAGAGGGGAGATGACAGGCCCTAACTCAGCCCTGTCATTAATCACAGGTATACAGGGAGGGAGGAAACACCCGCAGGACACACACTGCACAAATGGCAAAAGGGTCCAGAACCGGAGAGATAGCCACAGCTATGAATGGGTGTGACAATGGGGGGTGGGGCAATTCGGGATGTCAATTTAAAAAACAGGGGCTAAAGGGTTTGAAAGTCTTATATAAAAAGGGACAAATATGATGGTTGAAAGAATTTCCCTTTTCACAGACACACAAACTTCTTACCTCGAAGGGCCTCTCATCAGTATGCGTCCTCATGTGAACATTGAAGGTGGAATTGTAGGCAAATTCCTTATGGCAAATCTGACAGCGGAAGCGGGGTCGGTTTTTGGACTTGCCGAGCGTTCCTTGGAAATGGGCCAGCACGTGCTCCTCCAGGGTACTGTTGGAGGTAAATCGGCGGCGACAAGGCCTCACTGGGCATTTGAGAGGTGTCTGGCCCGTGTGGGACAACCGATGGAGGTCAAGGCCCTCCTGGGTCATGCAACGGTGGCCGCATAGGTCACACTCAACCTGAAGGAGGAGGGATAAAGCAAGACAAACTATTGAGTATAGAGATGGAGAATGGACAGAGGGGGACAATTAATGAAAAGAGAAAAGGTCGGTGTTTTCATGGCTTGGGGGGGGGGGCTTGTTTCGTCCTTGTTAAAAAAAAAAATCTGTCAATTAAGATTTAGCTAAATATATTAGAGACAGTAGAGAAGTAAAACCTGCTAGAAACAAAATTATTTATTTTCTGTGTTCTTAACCTGTCCAGTGCAACGTCCCCGGCCCTGACCCCGTCCACGACCAGTGTTCTTGTCCTCTTCTGTGGTAGGGCAACGCTGCATGTGGATTTCCAGCACTGACTGGTTCACAAACTGGGATGAACAGTGAAGACACGTCGCTGGCTGCTTGTCTGCAAAGGAACAGTGTCAGGTTTTAGGCAGGTGGTCATACTCTACCATGCTAATACCTGTGGTTTTTTTGAGCTTGTTGATTGCTCGCTGTCCTTCCAACAATCTTGTAGTGGCAGGTGGTACACATAGAAATGGCTGGTGATTCAGATGTAGTCAGTTTTTCAGGGTCAACAATGGTTGCTTATAATGTGAACACACAAGGGGAGTTTGTACATCACATTGCCATGAGCTTGTGTTGTAATTGGTATTTCATCAATAGGTCTTTTCCATAGAAGAATTTCCCAGGTTCTATCTTTAAGCTGCTTTTTTGTCCAACCAACAGTCCAAAATCTGAAAAAATTCAATTTTACAGTGATTTAAAACTGAAAAAGCTGCAAATCCTAGAAAACCGAAAACCCAGAACCAGCAAGTGTTTAACCTTTTTTACTAAAAATGTATTTAAGAGATTGTCAAAATTGTTGTATATTATTTTCCTGTCAGTCAGCTAATCAATTAAATCTGCTAATCATTTCAGCTGATCAGCTGGTGCCCTAGTTGTATTTTGGCAAAGCAAACCACACTCTCACTGGGTTGCCCTTGAGAACCTGGCTGAGAAATCGCTGACATTGATGGTTCTGCAGTCACGCCAACATCTTGCTAGCAGATTGCTAACCATCTGTGTCTATTCCTGTGGGGGCGACCCACTCCGCTCCCCATTGGGACCTTCTAATTAAACCTTTAATAAGGACAATCTCAGCCTATGGCCCTGGACTGATCAATAGATCAATTGCTCCAATCGTCTCTCTCAGAGGAGCCACGTACCTCTGACCCCTACTGTACGTCGACTCTTCAAGCTTAACTTATGAGGTGGCTCTGCCTGACTAAGACAAAGAGTCAACATGTCGACCCAATACATTTACCTTCATCCTTCATTCCAAATGAGACACCAATCAATGGAAAATAATTAACCTAATGCATCAGTGGAACAATGCACATTTAACATGGATGTATGTTTGTAAATAAATAAGATAGGCCACTCTGGCAAGGTGATGGGAGCATTTATTGCCTTTGCATTAATCAACAGTAATTCACTGCATGCTGTACTGACATGATACGGACATATCCAATTGGTTCCCATTGCAAGCATGCAAAAAGGCTTGTATCTAATTTTCTGAACTGTTCGCCCTATTTGGTCTCATGGAAATGGACACAGTGAAAGTATGTGACACAAAAAGTTGAATTAAAAAAAGGATTTTAACAGTTCAGATGACTGCTGTACGTTGTTTCTGATGGCTTCAGGTTGCTCCTGCTAACTATAAAAAGTATAGGGGAGACCAACATTGTGTCAGGCCGAGCCCTGAACTCTCACCTTGGTGAGTGAGTGAGTGCAGGTCGAGGTCTCTTCTCCGTTTAAAGGCCTCTCCACATTCGGTGCATGGGAATGGATGGCTGGTGTGGAGCAGTCTGTTAATACACAAAAACACACATAGTCATTGTACTTTAACTATTTAGCATACTACTGACAATGATACATTTCAAACTTGTTTTACCTGCAAAAAGAAACAGAAACAGAAAGTTGTTCTAAAAATTCTCTAAAACTAAAGAAAGTGCATTACATGCAGTGCCAATAAATTAATACACTCAGGACCTGCAGCTAGTCTCCAAAAGGGGTGTGGTAGTGGCGGAACCCACTTGACACAGACGCAGGAAATTACTCTACTACTTTAAGTGGTAATGTGGAGAAAAACATGGAAGCTACAAAGATGTTGTGTTTTATTGCTCAGAGTGTTTAAACAGAACGTTAATAGCTGTTTCAAATATCCAGTTTAATACTATATATTGGTGAATCGCGTTACTTTACTGCTAATGAAACCCCAACATTTCCAGATTTAGCTGTTTCATAATAAAAACATTCAAATACCAAAATAACGAATAACTTTTATTGTGAAGAACTTAAAAGAAATTAAACCGTTTCCAGCCGGGGCTTTGACCACCCGTATTTCCGTCAACTCCAGACTTTTGTCAAGTGGTTCATGTACATTTATTAAAAACTTTGCTTTGTTTAGCTTTTCATATAGCTAGACGTCTAAACTCTGGGACAAGGCCGTTATGTTTATATAACGGTCATGCTGATTCCAAACAACTTTGTCAAGGCAGTTTGGGCTTGAGATACATTTTACACAGTGGCCATCGTTAATGACAAATCGTGCTAGATAGGGCTGCACGATTATGGCCAAAATGGTAATCACGATTATGTTGATCAAAATTGAGATCACAATTATTTGTTGATTTTAACCAAAACTAATTTTATTGTCACATAGTCTATTTATAACTTCTTTCACATTTATATTGTCCTACATTCCTCTTATGTTGAAGTTGTATGTTGTACATACATACAGCTGCAACACATGTAAATGAAAATTATCTGAAATAAATAGCCTAGGATATCTTAAAAAAAAAAAATGAATCTCTGAAAAAGCTCCTTCACTTGTTTTCAACAAGAACTGATTATAAGAGCTAGGGAGAGAAGGAGAGTGCGATGGACGTACTCACAGAGTGACAGCTGGGTCAGCAGAGTTTCACACGTCGTGTACGTATGAAACATCTGTATCGTCACTGCATTTTTATGAACTATAATATTCTGGCTATGGTCCATCTCTCGCCAAGGTCCAGCAGGCTCCGTCTTACACGCTATTACTCAACAGACTGAAGTTAGTTGCATTCAACAACTTCTTCTGTGTTACCACTGGGACAAATACAGGTTTGCCTCTCATGCTTAACAATATGCAGCTGTGTTAATAACAATTAAAACTGTGGACAAATGTAAGAAGTGTGGACCGCCGCTGTGTCTCTCCGTGTTGCTGGGAACAGTCTGAGAGTGAATGGGGGCTGGGCTGCACAGAGAGTAAGAGGAGAGATACTACCACAGGCATGGCTTTACAGAAAATATGGGTCATGTAGCGCAAAATCAAACCATATTGATATAACAACATTGCTTTATTTGGGGAGAGGCAGCAGATGCAAGGACATTACGTGCACCGGTGCGACCTTGTAGTCTGAAAAACACAGACGGGACAAATTGTTGCGTTTACTAGTAAACTGGTAAACCTTGTGACTGAGGTATAACTAACTGCTATCTGAATTTTCCTCACGTTACTCTGTCCTCTGTGACTGTCTACATCTAGAAACTAAGCTGCGCAGTGCAGGGAACAACTCTGACTGGCACATAATCAGACAGTGGTTTACAGAGCTGTAGATGGGCTTTGCAAAAAAAAACAAAAAAAAAAACAAAAACAGAGCTTTCTATGAACAGAATGACGCATTTAAAATATTGCTCAACTACGCAAATTTGATTAATTGTGCAGCCCTAGAGCTAGAACTCGTTTCATTGATAGGTGGAAGATCGATTATTGGTTAAACCTAGCGCATCAAAAACAAATCTGATGTTGACTTTTTAATTTCATTGTCTAAAATAAATCATACCCCAGAAATCTGGCACCAGGCAGAAGTACTTTAAGCTCTGCGTTAGTCAGAGTTGCGTTCCTCTCATATGATTGTTAGGTGAAATCAGTTGACTCAAAAATCTAAAACCACATGAAAGTTCCAAAATATATTTATTTATTTTTCCTCACGGCTGCGTGCCGGAATACTTGTGTATGTCCTGTGCCCTGTGTATGTCCCTTACCGGTTAACATATTTCAAGATAGCGCATCCAGTGTTATACTGCTCATTTTAGCCTAACTTATTATATATATATATATCGATCTGTAAAAATTCTGTTTATAGTAATATCCACCTGTATATTATATTCAGTACATATCCAGATGTAAATCTTGTTTACAATACTAGTCATCTATATATTATATTCATAGGACAAATCTATCTGTAAAATTCTGTTTATAATAGTATTCATTTCTATATTTATTCAGTACATATCCATGTCCTGCACTTATGAAACCATAGTATATCCTGCACTTACTGCTATTGCAATGACAATAAAGTTGAATCTAATCTAATCTAATATGGAGTGTCTACCCCAGTTCATAAGAATGCAAACATAAAATTTCAAGCCAAAGGAATACTTGAAATTGATGGAAGTGGTAAATATTTCTGTCACGGAAGTAAAGGCTTGACTACAATAGAGCTGTTTGGAGCAGTTTGTGAACAGTGTTTTCTCTGGAAGATGGTAAGTCCCTTTGGTGGACTTTGGCCGTTTTCACTTTGTAAACCTATACTGTGCACAAAAAAGATATGTAACACAATAAAGTCAAGGGAAAAAGCCAAAAAGCATAATATGAACACTTTAAAAAGTCACAAATGAAAGACATAAAAAACCTTAATAAACAGGGAGAAAGTCATATAATTGTTTTAAGCTGCCACCCTCTTTGTGACTTGTAGGAGGATTACCAGTAAGTATGTGCTCAGCTGTGCTTCAGGTTGTTTAATGGTGCACTATTTCACTTCTGTTGACGTTGCAAGTAAATTTCAAACAAAACAGAGCAAGCTCGCCCCTCCCCCCATGTTTCCATAACTGTCATGACTAGCTGACTAACTGTCACTAACCCCCACCCCCTCCCTCAACCATCTTGTCGGTGATTGGCTGGAGTGGTTGGTTTTATTTTGGTGAGCAGGCTATGCCTCTAGGGTTTGTTTGACGTTTACGGCCCATGTGTTTTCTCCCGAAACCGGGCTTTTTCACAGTGTACTCAGGGGGCAGGTAGCTAGCGGACCTAGTAGCGTTTCCTACGATTCAAAACAAAAATGAAATTGCACTGAAATAATGCAGGAACTCATAGTGCACCTTTAAGGGGTATTAGCTGAGAGTAAAACAGAAGGAGATATTAAAAAAATAAAAAGCAGCAAACTGGGAGGAGTCTGAGTTAGGACATGAAAGACTAAATTTACACTGGATACAACCTTAGGGAAGGAGAGAAGTGTTAGGATGCATTCACCTAATGCTGAATCAGGCCTGCTTTCACACCATAAAAAAATTAAATACTGTTTCTTTGAGCAGCTTCTCGTAATCAGAACAAACACGTATGATGTTGAGGTTTAGGGAACATAATATTCCAATAGTAGATATTGCACACATACAAGTATATGTATTATATATTTCATACTGCTACAGTTGCAAATGCACTTAATTACACGAGTAAAAAAGTCAGTAAACCAGGATTGCTAGAGGTGATGTGCAAGGACCTCTCAATACCTGTATAGGCCGTTTCTGTTCCCTATTAAATAGACAAGAGAAATCAATATTTCAAAGACAGCTGACCCTGAGGCAGCTGGGAGAATATAAATGTTATTGAGGGTCCCCTCTTTTCCCACCCAGATGTTATTTAATGAGTAGGATTAATGCTTTACGTACAGCATTAGCGCTGCACGTAGATACACACTGACTAGAGCTAAAACAATACATTAATACATTTGTCAATGAAAAGAAAATGTACTGTATCTTGATAATCACTAAATTGTTTTTGATGTCAAAAACAATTTGATGCTTTTCCTCATCTTCTAAAATATGAAATTGAATGTATTTGTTTAGCTTAAGGTTCATTCTTGACCTTAGAAATAAATAAAACAAATGAGCAAACTTCATCTCCTGAAGACTGAGATGCAGTTGAAAACCCTGGAAAAAGCTTAGAAGTAGACATTGAGTTTTGTGCAGTTTTTGGGACAAAAGAATACATTTGAGCCGTTTGTTTATATAGACCAAATAATGGCGATTGATCGAAAATGTTATCCGCAGTTTAACTGAAACTTCATAACACATAGTAAAGCCTAAAGTCAGTGCTTTAACCTTACAGGCACGGTTTTATTTTACATTCAACGTCCTATAGCCAAAGCTAAATACACATACACAAACAGTATGTCCGCTCCCGTTTGCTCAACCAGGCAGGACCGGCCCAGGCTCTTCCCCCGTCCTGGTTTGTTATCGTTATCATCTTAATTTACTGGGCCTCTGTCTGCCAATCATATGTGGTTGAGGCTCAAGGGCACCCAGTCATCTCAGTCAGTGTGCTGGCTACACAGCTTTAAGGTCTTGCTCAGTAGTCAGACACGGCTCAGCTACTAAAGCTCCTGGCGAGGGCGAGAAGGTTTATCTAAATCCTGTCCTGGGTTCCGTTAAGAAACGTAATTCTAATGTATTTACGCCATAAACAGAGCTGGAAATGATTGAATCCTGACAATCTCTGGTCTACATGGGAATCCAGAGGTTTAGAGCTAGTTAGAGTGTTAAAAATAAATGTGCGGCATGACATGTAAGTTAGAGATGTTGTAGTCATTTCCACCTACACTCATGCAAATAAAGATGCTGAATAATTGAGGTTACTTAAGTGTTACTGATGTTGTGTTATTACTTATGATGTTCAAGCTGATCCTCTGTGTTGAACCGTGACGGGCAGTGAGGACAAGAGAAGAGATGAGCCGCTCCCTCATTGTCCAAAGTACACACCTGCATTGAGGGACACAGAAATCAAGGTCAGCGAACTTTAAGCAAATTTTGAAAAGTTAAAAAACTGTGTCAACAATCAGAATAATTTTCAAGTAACAAATGTTGATTTATATGCTTCATTTAATATAGCCTTTACTTTTCAAATTTTTTTAGACCTGAGATTTTGGAATTGAAAATGATAGACTGTACCGGCTTGCGTCCACGCTTGCGCCGAGGCTGTGTTGATGTGTGAATGCGTTGGTGTCTCTTCAGTGTGGCTGCCTGGGAGAAGCTTTTGCAACAAACATCACAGATGAAGGGCTTGTTGTCCGTGTGGCTCATGCTGTGGCGCAGCAGGCTCTGGGAATTAGTGAAGGACTTTGTGCAAACCTTAACAAAAACAACAACAACAACAACAACCACAATCAGGATCAGTGCCATAGTTGTATTTACAACAGTTTTAAGTACATCTTGTAAGGAAAGGAAGTTGCATATGACTCCATGTGCTCAAATTATAATTTTCAAAACAGTTTCAATTGTGCAGAGACACTGAAGAATCTGTCACATATAATGAGGTTCAGATAGAATCTGCCTCAAACCTTACCTAACACTTCAAAAGCATTACATCATCTCAACAATGTGTACTGCATGGCGTAAATGACATTTCCATCACAGGAAATATTCCTTCAGACTCAAGAAAAGATCAGTTTTGATACACATTTTAAATTTGGCACCTTGCACGTAAAAAGCTTTTCTCCAGTGTGACTGTAGACATGAGTGCGGAGGAAGACGCGGCGAGTGAAGGTTTTGCCACAGTAGGGGCAAACATGGGGTAGTGGTGTGCGTGCCCAATCCTGCAGCAGCTTGGCAGGTGGAGGGTGGTTGGTGTTGTCCGAGTCTGCTGCAGTGCCGCCCTCCAATTCGTCTTTGGTGCCTTTGTTTCCTGACGAACGAAAAACGGTTCATTATGGATCAAAACATTCCGCAACAGATGCCTTATCTTTTTTTTCCCCAAATGGGCTTTAAAACAAATACTTCCACTTACCTTTGAGCGCACTAATGCCACTTAGGATCCTGAAAGAGGGTCTACTTTTCTTAGGAAGGGGTGAACCTGATTCACTAGCAGATGCAGGCGGGGAAAGCAGCCGCTTTGAGCTCTGTGGGGTATCCTGAGGTTTAGCAATGACTTCTTCAACACCAGTTTCAAATCCATCCGCCACCTCTGTCCCTGACGTGAAGCGGTGCTGCCGGCGATGGTACAGGTACTGGGTGGTGTTCATGAAGGTCTTGTCACATTGGGGGCAACTATGTAGTGGCTCCTTCAGGCCATGGCCCTGCTTACGATGGGTGCCCAACCCTCCCTCGTCGCTGAAGCTCTCCCCACACTGAGTGCACATAAACAAATCAGGCTGTGTGAAACTGGAGGTGACACTAGTGGTGGAGGGAGTGGCGTCCTGGCCCTGTTCATCCGTCCTGTTGCTCTGAGCACAAACTTCCTCTGACGTCTCTTCGGGATCCACGACCACCTTTTCTTCGCCTTTCTGCCGGTGTTGCTTGCGGTGGTAAAGAAAAAGTGTGGTGTTTAAAAAGCTTTCCCCACACACAGAGCAGCGGTGCAGAGCTTCCTCAAAGCCATGCTGTGTCTTACGGTGGGCCACTAGTTCAGACACCAAGCCAAAGCATGAGCCACAGTCCACACACAGCAGCACTGGTTCAGGCTTAGGCTTTTTGTTTGCCCCTCTCCTCCTGGGAGACGAATCCTCTTGATTCAAGGTTGAGGCGGCCACCTCAGAAACAGGAGGATCATAGGTCTGAGCGGAAGAGGTCTCTGCAACTTGCTGCCTCTCTTCCTCTGCTATGAGATTATCCACTGGTACTGGTTTAAGAATTTCACATGTGGTTTCATCTGGATTTGAAGTTGTATGGGAGCTCTGAGCTGAAGCGGTCTCTGGCTCAGGTTGTGAGTCGGGGGGCTTGCTCCCAGAGGCAGACTGCTGACATGACTCTTCTTTACGGTGTTGCTGCCAAAGGTCCAGGCTCTTGAAAAGTTCATCACAGTCCCCACACTGGTAGAGGATTCTGGGCTGGTCTGATGTCACACTTGCACTGACTGCAGCCTGCTTGACAACAGGTTGCACGGAGGAGTGTACTGCTTGGACTTGAGTCTGTGGGGCTGCTTTTGAAATATTTATTACCTGTTGCTACAAAGACAAGGGATGGGAAAAGATGAAATCAGAGATTATTTTTAATGTTTCACTTGTTTCTGTGTACAAAGGAAATGACTCCTTGTAATACTACACATTAGCTGAATCAAGTAAATAGAATCTGCAGAGTTTTTATTTTATTCTTTCTGGGAGAAGGATAAGAAGTCAGTGTTCAGAGGTACTGAGGTCAATTAGAGCAGTATGTGTTTAGAGCCAAGGTTCCTCTGAGAGCTCCAAACAGCCATGATAAGGCTTCAGCCTGGCCGATAACTACCAAAAGGCCCATAAGGGTCCAATGAGTCACTCCACAGGGTTTTAGATTTGCTCCCTCAATCTATTTGGATGATAAAAACAGAACATCAAGGTCGAGGTTAAAGACGTCTGAAACTGTCTCAATTACGACAGTTCAACATGTCTCACATACTCTAATGATTTATGGGCTTTTGTTTTAGCAGTCTAGATAAGTGAATACTGAAGACCACCTACAAATGTGGTCTGGCTAAAACGATGGCATTCTGATTGCATTGTTTTTTCCGGGGGCTCACCAAAAACTTTTCCCTCACTGAATAAATGCAGCAACCTAGCAATAGAGGTTTCATCTTAAAGTAAAGTTGTTATAAAAAACACACAAGTCTGAACTTGTGATTCTTCTGATAAGTGGAGAGGCCGTTACCATTCTGAATGAAGCGTTTTTTACATTGTGCAAGAAAAACTTTAAAGTGGAGCCAGTTTTTAGTAAAGATTTTTGTTTTTTTTTGCCTCCATGCAATCTCGATGTCTGAAAAACCATGAAATTCTGATAATTTTGATCAGTGGCCAAGTACCTGACAATGTGATCTCATCCTCCTTAACCTACATGTCAGAAAAGTCTCATATCAGTGCTGTTAATTCTAATTCATGTTTTCCATGTTTATTTTATAGCTCCGTCATTTTTATTATAAAAGTAAGGCTTTTTATTTTAATTTGTGAAGGGAGGCTTTCATTATGAAGCTATAGTTTTTAGTAGAATGAATTTGTAACTTTTACAAAAGGCAAACCACAAATGTAATCTTTTTGACCAATGTGATAAGTGCACAAGGTTTATACATTTGTTATTTCGTATTATGATTAATACTAAATGACTGACTGGCTTCTGCGCATACTTTTAATTAGACAAAATACAGCTAGATGACTACCGGTACTCAAAATGATTATGACTTGACTGTGTATTGCTTGGCGGTGTTGAAGTTTGATACCCCAAACAAAGAATACACATTTGCATTCAGTGAATGTTACACACAAGTGAGGAGACCCTAACTCTCCTACAAGGTTTGTCTGCACACTCTTAGCGACTGACCTATCTAAACAATTGGACAGGCTAATTTAATGCTATATAAACCTGCCATAATATTTTTTCTTGCTGCAGAAGAGTACATCAAAGATCTCAATTTATTTGAATAATGTATTGCACAGGTTGTGGCGTTTATCAGCTGCTTATGTTTTTGTTACAACTAATGAAAATAAAAAGATGTCCCCTACTATGCAACGCATCTGATTATTATTAGCATTATCAGAACAGCAGGTAGCAAGCCACTAACTAGTGCTCGAAGACTGAGTACACATACATTTAGAGTCTTAGGGTCTAACAACACGTGACCGTGCAGTTAACATTTTATAATTTTTACAACTAGGAAAAGGATTTAAGCTTTAAGAGAGCATCCTTAGTGAATTTTATAACCAAATTACTAAATCATAGTTGGAGAGCTTCTAATGGACGTTTGCAGATGCAGCAGATGAGTCATGCTTTGGTCCAAAATGAAAATCAGAAGAAGGGGTGAATGTGTTTAGTCAGAGAAAGGTGAAAAGGCAAACCTTGACCTGTTTAGTGGACCGTTTTGAGAAGACATTTCTGCAACATTCTCCTTTAGTGCGTGATCCTCTCACTTCCAGATACAGGAGACAAAAACTAAGTGTCTGTTACACTAAAGCACATTGGTCTTTATGTCCTATCCTTATAGTTCCCTGAATTCCATCACTCATCTAAAAATGGGTAGAAACATTTGTTAAAAGAACTATTTGCCTCCATTTCAGATATAAAAAGCCATTGTTTTATAGCAATGTCTCATTATATACACAGAAATGAGGATAATGAGTTGGGATGCTTGCAATAAACCAGCTTAAAGCAAAGCGGGGGTAAGGATGCCATAAGGTCGCCAGGTTTTATAGTGTTTCTCCATCTGATTCATCTATGAGAAGGCCAATGAGCGAGCCATCAGTCCCGCTGGCGACTCAGGATGCTATTTGTCTGTCATGAGTGTGTAAAGTCCTTAATGGACATATGCTAACGACTGTAAGGATGGAAGTTCAGACACAGGTTCAGACAGCCATGCACCCTACTGCCAAACCACAGCAAATGACTGCTTTCAATCCCGCGGGCTTTCTAAAGCTGTTAAAGAAACAAGTGCCAGTTGCACCAAGGCCACCAGCTCAATATCTCAAAGTTAACTGGAATAACTTGCCCAATTATACAACTTTCAAACTTTGCAATTCAAATAAACTAATTATTCATTGTTATTGTCAGCTACCACGATAATGTGGCATCCTTGACCTCAGTCTGGCCTGCGCCTTTTATCACATCATCCCCTTCTGCTCCCAATTTTTCATCTTTACCTATACTGTGATTTATCAAATGTGTGCCCAAAATTAGGGCTGCACAATGGAAAATACCTAAATGCAATTATTTTGACTGATATTGGAATATGATTCATGATATTGGAAGGAACAATCGTTTTTTTAGCACTTATTTTCATTGCAACTTATTAACATTGAAAGCAATTAAAATGAATAGTGTGTTTTTTGCGAGGATCTGTCCCAAATTAAAAAAGTTATTCTGTAGTCTGTAGGATAGGATTTGTAGGCCGGGACATCTCTGCAGCACCACAACACTTAATTCAGAATGGTTTGATACATATTTTGCCTTTAACAAATATTACGCCCCCCCTGCAATTTGGATACTGCACTAGTCCATATTGCGATTTTGATAACATTTTGATATGATTAATTGTGCAGCCCTACCCAAAATGCAGTACTTTTGGACTGTATCATACATACAACCTGATATATATGATATGTCAGAGCTTATTAAAAATCTACATCATGCACGTCATATATTTTGTAAAACAAAGCCTGGTTTGTCTCACTAGTGAGTCATTACTCTGATAAACAACATGCTAATGTGTTATTTTGATATTACCCTAGACAGAAAGAAGTTCCAGGAACAGGAACTAAACAGAGATGAATTAGCACAATTTTCATGCATTTCTTTCACATCTACAGCAGTCAGATTCACTGTGTTCACTCGGAAGGAATCACTGCACATAGGTAGGCACTTTTAATGACATTTTGAACATGCTTAAAGGCTAAAAACACGTTTTAAATTTGCCCTGTTTAAGCCTGTTGGGTTCTAACGCTAGAAGGAGGGTAACACAGTGTAGGCTACATAGTAGGCCTGCAAGATTTACACCTGGCTAAAACAAATTCAGTTGGGTGTGTAGCTGTTTTTCATTCTCTAATAAGCACTATTCCTATGTTAGCAAAAAAAAAAAACTACTGGTTATTCTATGACTTAACATAGGATGTTAGCGGACACCTAAATCAGATATTAATACACAGAAAACCCATTGAAATGAGTCGGTAAATCTCTCTGATCAAGGTCACCAATGCTATTGTAACGCTAGTGAATGTTTGCGTTAACTATTAACTAGTCATGATTACATACTAGTACTTTCGGGGCGTGGCTAGAGTAAGAGCACGGAGATAGCTTCGATGGTATCTTGGTCCATTTCTTTAAATCACACTTCTTGCAGTGTAGAACAGCTCAAGACTCATAATATACATGCTTCAGCATCTCATCATATCCCGCCGCCAACCTGTTAACTGAATTATAGGCAGGGTAGGCCTACAACATGTTAAATAGCTCCCTGGTTACATGAAGGCACAGAATACACTATGAAGCTACAAATGATGGAAATATGACTTATTTCAGTAACTCTAAATATTCACAAAATAAATCTCATCTTACACTATGATGGAGTAGCAGAACATTGTCAATTTATGACTAAAGTTATACTTGTCACTTCAATATCATTTTCCAGATTTCAGAGTCTTTTATGCAATCACACTGCTGGTTGTTTCAGGCTACATTTACATTTTTAAGTGGAGCCAAAAGCAAACTCTGTCAAACCGTATGAACATTCTTATATACTGGGCATGCGCGTGTCGGGGTAAACAGGAGACAGCATGTATAGTCCACCCGTTGCTGGTAGTTACCATAGCAACATTAATAGCTTAGTCTCAGAAAGCGAGACATCATAAGCCAATCAGGCGTCAAAACATTGGCATCAGTGTTGCCAAAAGGTCTCTGTTTGCGGCTATTGAGACTGCAACACAACCCAGCAGATTCCAAACCAAAACGGAGTCAGAAGGGATTTCAAATTTCTACTCTTTGGGGGCTTTGAAACGCCAGAGCAGTGTGAATGTGAGGTGCAAAAGTAGCAAAAGATATTTGTTTTTAAGCCAATATGTAGCAACATAAATGTAGCCTCAGGCCAGACCACCACAAAAAGTATGTTTTTCGGTTCTAGTCCCAGCTAAAATCAAGATCCTGCAATCTGATTATAAAAAGTGGAAATGGTTGACTGTGCCAGTATTTACCCGAGTCTGTAGCAGTGGAATAGTGACAGCGTTGGTTCCAGGTGTTTCTATCTGTTCATCTTCAGCCGTGCATGTCAACTGGTGCTCCAACACCTCCTCCAGGGTGTTGAACTCCTGGTAGCAAGGGAAGCACATGTAGACTGACGAACTCTCCATGGCTGCCAGGGGATTAGAAATCAAAAACATTTCATAAGGAATGCAGCAATGCAAAACTGATTTGGATAAAGGTGAAACAGTTCACAAAACTCAGCATGCTTAGAATATGAAAGTAATATCACAACGTGAGCCTTGTACAGATGCCTACCCACCAGTACATTACATTTGAAGTTAGGTTGTGAACATTGCCCTCTCCTGATGAAAAGAAGAGCTGGCATATATTATCAAGACAACAGCTTGGACACAGTCGCCAGGAGGGCAACTCTGGGGTTGCCAGGATGACTCACCATGAAGCTGAGCCTGGACTAATTGTTATTTTGACCATGCAGTTTGATGCTCAGGTACAGACCTTGCAAAGTCTCTCTGCCTTTTCATTGGCCGGGCAGACATTAAACTCCAACATCAATTTGATATGTGCCATAATTGAACCCACTGGAAGTGCAGTCTAGCTCATGCTGCTGCTGAATGTAGCTTTAATCAAAGACAATGTCTGCAATCCTTCCCACTCACTGGATAACAATCAGACCTCATACTGCACCAGCAGATACTTTGAAAAAAAAAAAAAAAGAACCTTATAAATCGAAGAAACACACTAAAATACACACAATACCTTTGAAATAGACCAATGTGACACACCTTCTAGTTGATCATTTTAATTGGCAGACAAAGCTATGATTTAAAGGAAAAAGCTGCCAATATTCCATATTTGTATTATCATAGACAAATCCCAAAAGACCAAAACAATGCTGTTAGTCTGTCTCTTAATTATTTTCAACTTCCCAGCATGTCTGTGTGACACCCAGCCACAAGCCCATGTGTTCCTACTGTAAAGCATTGAAAATGAATCACAAACACACACACATTTATTTATATATATATATATATATATATATATATATATATATATATATATATATATATATATATATATATATATATGTGTGTGTGTGTGTGTGTGTGTGTAAGGCACCTTGTCCAAGGTGGGGACTGTTTTCAGCTGCAAATTTGGTGATTTAGTAAATATTTAAAGCAGCAGGACGTGTTAGTGGGACTAACTCATAAATATACTACAGTAACCAACATGTCACTCACAACAATGTTGTGACTCACTGATGTGTTTTAACAGTTTTTGGACAACAAGGAAGGTCTATGAGACTATCAGGCATTTGCTACACAGGCAAAACTTAAGTGAGATAAATTTGTTGTTGGTTTGGTCTTTCATGGGTCTTGTTTATAGTACAAAAAGAAAGAATATAACCCTGTAGGGATGATAGTCTAGTGAAGTCTGTGTCTGTTTGCGTCCTTCTTCTCAGCAGAAGCTGCACTGTCTGGGTACAGATGGTCAGATTCAAAACACTTGGTTTGTGCAACACTGCTACAAACTTCCGTCTGGCAGTTACATTAAACTATCAGATGAGAGGTGGTCTACAATGTGCATTTAATATTGAGCCAGTTGGTAATTTGTCTTGATGACATTGTAAATGAGGGTCGCCCCTTAAACTCTCGAGGATAAATACAGGTTGAATGAATGAACGTTTGTCTAAACGCCATGAAAGTTATTCAATGACATACATGACAGGATAACCTAACGCTAGTCATGGTTCGTGGTTATTGCAGGGACAATGTCAGCCCGATATCAACTCTGAAGGGGACACGGGGGACGATAAACAATAACAGTTACTCCTAGTTTATGTAATCGTCAACAAATAACAATCCTCATGTTAGCTCTTTGGACTCGTTTTGCTTGGGGGTCTGACCCGAGCTCGCACGAGAGACAGCAACTCCATGGCGGCTCAAAGCTAACGGTTAGCTAGCAGCAACGGTGTTATCTCTAACCAGTAACGTTACTGTGTTGCTAACATGCAACGATGGCCATTTTTCTAGCAACATTGCTATCGTGCCCCCGGCGTGGTAGCTAGCTGTCTTGCTAGCTCGGAAGCTAATACAACAACCGTCAGAACATTCCTTGATAGCAGGTGCAGAAACCAAATTAGCCACGACTAAACCGCTTTTACCACTTGGACCAGTGGTGCTTACTTTCTAGTACGAAGTAGAAGAAGAAGAAAAGACCGAAGAAGGAGGGCGGGATACGCTTCTTCGGTGGTATAATGGCGGCGACAGACTAAAAGTTAACATTAGCTGTCTCCCCCCCTGTTGAAAACCTCCATACATCAATATCATTGTGAAATATGTCACCGAAAAAGTAGCATTCATATAAAATAAGTAAAATTAATTCAATATAACTCACCGCACTCAAACGCTAACGGTCGAGGAAATAGAACAACAACTTCAGTTTTTTCTGCATGTTAGAAGGCTCGATCTGATTGGTTGTGTAGGTCACTTCATAAACCAATTGTATTCGACTACACATAACACTGGAGGAGTTTGTAGTCCAAAAGCCCGCCAGTATTGAAGTGGCAGGGTCAATGCAGTCCAGTCAAATATAGCCTACTGTACTTTACTTGGGTATTTTCACTTTCTGATACTCTATACTGTCTTACACTCATCTATATCTGAAAGGGAAATATTGTACATTTTCCTCCACTACAGTTATCTGACATTTATAGTTAGCCTTCTAGTTACGCTGCAGATATAGGCCTACTGTATGTCGAACACATAGCCTATAGGCTAATCCATTCTTATAGATTAGATACATTTACATTTTATACTGTAGGTAAGTAGCCTACATGTTACTGATAATAGTATACTTATATTATGAATCTTTTTAGTTCATACCTTCGGTATACAGTACATGCTTATCCTAATCCTAATTACCGGTATATAAGAAATAGAAGTTTGACAAAACACTCCCAACGCAAGGTCCACTTACTAGCTTTTTGTTTTTACATAGGCTACTGAAGCTTTGAACCATATCGCAGGGTCATTGTCCTTGGATTGGAGTTTGCTTAGTTGTCAAAGACACAGATCTGCTGACATGAAAGCTGTTATGTAAACAATTCATAACTCGTTTAGGTATAGAGAGGCGAAGTCCCTTCACTTCTGGCGGACCTCATGGGACTTATTTCTGAAAAAGTATGAACATAGTAAATGGGGAAAGACATATTGTTTTTTTTTTAAAGATTATTTTTTTGGGCATTTTTAGGCCTTTAATGGATAGGACAGCTGAAGTGGTGAAAGGGGAGAGAGAGGGGGAGTGACATGCAGCAAAGGGCCACAGGCCGGATTCGAACCCGGGCCGGCTGCATCGAGGAGCAAGCCTCTATACATGGGCATCCGCACAGACCACTGCGCTATCCGGATGCCCGACATATTGTTTTTTGATCCCGTTTGAATTGGTCCATGGATTGCACATATGGTGTTCTTTAATTTAAAGATAATTTTGCAACTAAACAAAGTCAGCAATAACTGCCTCATATGACTTCAATTGCAACTGAACACCCACAGAGGTTTATTAAATCTACCCTAAAGGCTATAGCTTTACACTTATCAGATTTACCCTCCTCATATGGGCTATAGGCTGCAAAAGTCAGTCATATTATAGACTAGCACACTCCACCATTTACCAGAATTAAATAGTGCCCTGTTGAACCCCAATGGTTGATTGAGAAGATGAGCAGCTCCTCCAGACTGCTTAAGTTGACTCCAAATGGTATTAAAGAGACGGCCGGGCATTCAGCCAAAGGGGCCGGAAGCTCCACAGAAACTACACAATCTGCCCAACACACCGCAGGTTAACATCATTCAACCATATCCCCTTGATGACAGCTTAGCAGCTATGTCTTTCATTAAAGGCTACGGTTCAGAGACTGTTCCTTCTCCTCCACTTCATCTGTTGTTGTGTTGTTTTCTCAACATCTCCACCTAATTTAGACCTATGAGCGCAGATGCATGCACTCCTGTGGAAATAGGTTAATAGTATTTTTCTTTAATTCAAATTTAGAGGATAGAAAAACTATTTGACACATTAATTTAAACATTGATATATAGACACACCTATATTTCCCTCATCATACATATCAGTTTATCAGTAATAATCAGGAAGAGATCATTAATAACTATAAACCTGACTGTTTCAGTTATGGAGAGTAATTAGGTAGAAATGTTATTCATGCCGTCTTGTACAGAACAACATAAACAAACCGCAGGTATTTATGTTTTAAAGTTAAAGAAACACATTATAAAACTAATATTTATTCATCGGACTAGGGTTTTGGAAAAAAAATTAAGTTTTGGAAACAGAAACCATAGAACATGTTTTTTTGTGTTTTTGTTTTTTTCATTTTTGGAATGACGTCTATGTCTTGTTATCTTAAAAGATAGATACCGTCTCTATTGAGTTTTTCTTTAGATTTTTTAGACAATCTTTTCTCTAATATATCTGATTTGGTGAATGTCAATATAATGATGGATAAATACCATAGGCATATATATACATATATCTTGTTACATATACAGTATATAAACATACATACACACATACATACATACAGTATATAATATGGCATGCTGTTTAGGTAATTATATGGACAGTATACATTTATATTTATATATATATATATATATTATTTATATATAAACACACACACACACAAACACACACAAACACACACACACACACACACACACACACACACACACACACACACACACATACAGTTGTGTTCAGAATAACAGCAGTGTGTTTAAAAAAGTGAACAATGCTCAAAATCCTCAGAATAGCTTTTAAATCCATAATATCAATGCATTGGTAACACTGCACATTCAATATCAAATCAAAACATGACCAAAATTGATCAAGTTTGTGTTAAACCTTTATAGAAAGTGAAGAAAAATGAATATTTGGCTTTTCAAAAAAAATGGCATTTTTCTCCACAAACTCAAATAATCACTGTATAAACTGAAACACGTGTCAAGGGTTTGCTTTACTTTGAATTGATATTTAGTTGCATAACCATTATTTCTGAGAACTGCTTCACATCTGTGTTTTGTATGGAGTTGACCAATTTCTGGCACCTGTGAACAGGTAATGCAGCCCAGGACGATTGAACTACAATTCCACAATTCCTCTGCATTACTGGGTTTTGCCTCAGTAACAACATTTTCTGAGGTCTGGGGATTGGGCTGGCCTCTCCGTAACATTAATCTTGTTCATCTGGAACCAAGACTTTGCTCGCCTACTGGTGTGTTTTGGGTCATTGTCTTGTTGAAAGATCCATTTCAAAGGCATTTCATCTTCAGCACAAGGCAACATGACCTCTTCAAGTATTTTGATGTATTGAAACTGATCCATAATCCCTGGTATGCAATAAATAGGCCCAGCACCACAGTATGAGAAACATCTCCACACCATGATTTTTGCACCACCATGCTTTACTGTCTTCACAGTGTACTGTGGCTTGAATTCAGTGCATGGGGGTCGTCGGACAAACTGTCTGCGGCCCCTGGACCCAAGAAGAACAATTCAGTCCACATAATGTTGCGCCATTTCTCCTTTGGCCAGTCAATGTGTCCTTTGGCAAATTTCCACCTATTCAGTACATGTCTTTTCAGCAATGGGACTTTGCATGGTCTTCTAGCTGATAGCTTTGCTTCACATAGCCTTCTTCTGATCACAGGTAACTTCAAGTCTTCTGGATTTTCCTATAGCTGATCACTGGTTGAGCCTTTGCCATTTTGGCTATTCTTTGATCCATTCGAATGTTGATCTTTTTTTCCCATGTCGTTCGCTTTGGATGCCATTTCAAGAAATTTTAAATCATTTTATTTTTTCCCACTCTACAATCAACTTTTTAATCAAAGTCCGCTGTTCCTTAGAGCAATGTCTGGAATGACCCATTTTGAGTATTTCAGAGTGAAATGCACCAGTATGCACAATATTTGCTTGCTTCCTTCCTTAAATATGGGCCATAATTGACACTTGTTTCTTCACAGAATCAATCACCTCACTAATTGAACAAAACACTGCTTTTTTTTTTAACATGCCCCTTTCAATTACAGATTCAATTACACAGAATAAGCAGCATGCATGTCGTAACTGATGGGTCTGTTGGTTTTCTATGACTCAACAATACATACTAGTGAATTATTTGCCATGTAGAAAAATCACTTATACCAAACAATATGATTTATGAGGTTATTGATGTTGTTGGACTGCTATCATTTGGATTATATATATGATTGATTTTTTAAAAACGCAACAAATATTAGTCCCAGGATTTGTTCTGCCTACACAACTACATGCCAAAACATTCTAACTTCCACAAATATTTTGTGAACCAAAATCTTTCTTCAACAATGATCAATGCAAAATGTCTACATAAGACTTGACTTCACGTTTATGCATAGAGACAAAGGACAGTGCCAGGTCAGACAAGGACAAAGTATTCATTTATCTGAGCTGAACTCAAGGGGCAGACTTAAAGGTAACCAAGAGATTTCAGTCAAGCACCGGGCAGCAAAGGTTCTGCCAGAGCCTATAAATATTTTCTGAAAAAGGAGAAAGAAGAAGGTTCACAGACACCCTGAGACTTCATTAAACCCTGCTCTTCTTTTACAGCAGGGAACGGCAGATTCTGGTCTGAATGAAAAACCTGAGACAGATGTGTGGGAGAGGCATCCTTGGTCCTCATTAAGCGACCATACAGATATTCAGCCAGATATGTTTGAGGTATGTGCTGAAGTCAAATGAGATCTGAATTCAATGTAATGCTCAGATATATTAAAACAAAAGTGAGAGCATATCAAAAAGAGAGATAAGAGTTAAGACATATGTAGAAGTTGGCCTACACCACCACCACAAAAAACCCGCATGTTAAGTGTCCGTGAAGCAGCCTCCCTCTCTCGTCACACGTCTGATATAATCAAACTACGGCAGTCCAAAATGTCATCAGTCAAGGTCAAAAACATTTTCACTGACATTTGCAATAGCATGGTTCCCATAGCAACCGTTGTGATTTCATCATGCTGAATCTGGTCCCTTCCACAGTTCAGTGATCAGAGCGACTACACTTCAGAGTGTACCAAGAGCGTCATTTCATTAATCCCTCCATGAAAAGGTTTCATAGGTAAAGTAAATCCTATGAATTATACCCGATATGTTTATACATTTTTGTATTCAGTACAACTGGTTATTTATTGTGAGAAAGGCCTATAAGCGGTTATCCTCATCATCACGCTACTCTACATAGCAATGTTTGCCAGAAACAGATTGCATCCCAATGAAAAGAAGTACTTTTCCTTTACTGAAGTAAAAGTACCACAAGTGGAAATATGTTGCATTTAGATCCCTGTTGCAAAAGTCCCAAAAAATTCATTTAAATTTACTTAAAAATTAAAAAGTAATGTTTCAATATTTAGCTACTCTTGCATATAGGATGGGATAGTTCCCCCTTAATTTTGTAAAATTATGTATATATTTTTTAAGCTTTTTTTACTTTAGTGTAAAAGTATTTACTGTAGTTTTAAAAATGTAGGGGTTTTTTTACTTGTAAGGAGCTTTTTATACATAAGTTTGTAAAAGATCTTATAACCTGTTTACTTCCGGAAAACCCCCATGTCTGAAGAACCAAAAATTGAGGGAGTAATTTATTGTTTCGCTTCCCACAACCGGGTTTTAATTCTCATTATTGGGCCCAAATTCCTATTTTTTCATCTCCCTGGATTACTATTGGCTAAAGTTTTGTGAAATTAACTAAACACTTCACCTTACAGAAACGTACTAACAACATTTTCCTTGTGTACCAGACAAAAAGTTACAATAAACACGCCTTTTAAAAAATTCATCCTTATATCCTATGGGTCATGTTAACATGGTTAAAACTTTTCAGCAAAATTAAATAATGATTTGAGACGGAATTTACACTTTATTATGAGTTTTTATTTTTCCAAAAACAAAACGTCTCTCTCCCTCCATCCCTCTTTTTCATCTCCTTTTCCACCGTTCTTTCCCAAAAATGCCTTTTCCCTCATGTGAGGATGTAAAAAAGGGCAGGGCCGCAAATTAAAAACAAAAATACAGATCATAAATGGAAAAAAAACACATTAAAAAGCACTTTATCACTCTTCATTTAGGAATCAGGAGTACTGAAATAATGTCCTTTTCACACACACACACACACACAACCGCACGCACGCACCACGCACGCTCGCTCAAAAAACCCAAAATATCTGGAAGATACACACTCTTTAAAAAACCCATCCACTCGTACACATACTAAGCGAAAAAGGGAGACGGTCGGACACAGGGGAAAGAAAATGTCCTGGACAGATTATTTTTCCCCTTTTCCCCAAACAAACACATTCCGCACACCATTGATCCGTTTTTCTTTTTTGATCCCGAGGCTTGTACTTTCCCTTTACATTGAACCCTTTCGAAAACGGGGTTCCCCCTGTTGGGGTACCATGTGCCCTGCAACAACAGACCCTAATCAAAATCCCCCCCCCCCCCCCCCCCCTCTGGACCTCATACCGTATTTGGTGTGAAAATTGATTTTTGTGACATTTCTGGACTAAAAATTTTGGGAATAAAAACAAAAAACAAAAACCCCCCTAACCCCAATTGTACCACCCCATGGAAAAGACCCCCCCCCCCCAAAAAAACCAATCAATAAAAAAACATTTTTAATTTTGGGGGAAAAAGGGGAAAGTCGTGAAAGAGTAAAGGGGGGAGAGAGAATAAAATAAAACATTTTGTTCTTTTTTTTCCCCTTCTGAACCGGGGGACAAATTACTTGTTTTACAGACTGTATGGGATAAAAACGCCCGCCCTCGACCAGCACTAAAGAAAAAATTACAAACCAACAAATAAAAAAACATAAAACAAAATCCCAAAATAAAAAAAAAAAGGATTGAATTTCGTTTAGCAGTGAAAAAAGGGAGCAATGGGAAGCGAGGCAAGGGGAGGAGCAAAAAGGAAGGAAGGGGGGGGCCCCAAAGGTTGGGTTCTGGGGGTTGAGCGCTTTCAGGTCTATTTTACTAATTAGTGGAAGTAACAAGGTGGTCAATTTGGGCTGAACAGCACATTTGCGGGGTTTAAAAAGAAAAAAACTGTCTCCCACAGGACTTTAGGCAGTAATATTCACCATCAGTTCCAACTACCACCACAGGACAAGAAAAACATGATAAGAGTGTTGCAGGCTGTTTGGGAAGGGGCGAAGAGGGTTTCAACAAATCTTTCTCACAAACCAAACAAAAAATGTATTCAGTCCTCCTCCTGCACAAAAAGTAACTATGTATACTTTCTGAAATGACAATAAGCCAGGTGAGCAATGAAAACGGTTAGTAGTCTCTGTACCTGAATCTTCAACATAATCAAGCTGATATGAAACTTAACACCGTAACCTGACATAATTAATGAGGTGACTTTTTACCCTACAGTGCTAAGCAACCCTGTTGATGACATGCAAGACGTCATTGAGGCTTCTGTATCAGATGCAACTGGAACCCCATACTAACTGCTCCCTCTGGGTGATGTTAACAGCTGGACACTACATATAACTTGCCCCTTTGCGTCCTTTTTACTCCCTTTGGAGATGTGCATTATTCACTTGAGAATTAACATGAAACATATGGTTTCCAGCTTAACCAACGCAAACACGAGCTTATACAGAAGAAACTGAAAATGTGCACTCTGCTCCCTCTCATTCACATAAAAGGCAGTTCAGGAACAAATATTCAAAAAGACGCGTAAAGTAAAGACAGGCTGTGGTGCCCTCCTTTGTAATAAAATTTAAAATCACCTCTATCTAAAATGAGCCAAAATCAGCAAATATGTTCTGTCTGGTATCAAACTCCGAGATTTAAAAAAAAATCTTTACATTTGTTCACCTTTGGGCTAGGTGAACTGACCATACTTGAGAAGAGTTCAGTGGGTTGTACGATCAAGCATGTACACTACAGCAGTGCCATTTTTGACCCCACTAAGGATGATTGTCAACATTAGTCAGGCCTTACACACGGCCCTCATTCTCAACTCCATAGCCAATCAGGACCCCATTCAATGGCACCACGGCCACACATAAAATACGCTAATGCAAATAAAATGAACATAAAAAAGGGATAAAAGTCAACTGTAGATTATAATACAGAAAATCCACATAACATGTACAACCCCCCCTCATCTCCCAAGCATCCCAACCAATGTACAGTTTCTTTATTAACAGGCCAGACGAGGGCCACCATAGACTTTGAACTGCAGCTTATATTAGGCCCAAGCGTGGCTTTCTAATTATCCATAAAACAACCATACACCTTCCTGAAGCCATCAGCCACAGAAATTGCTTTCTATTGGAAATGGTTACAATTCAGGGGAAATAGCTAAGCTGAGTGTTTATGTGGGTGTGTATAGTTATTTCTTTTCTATTTTAAGGGTTTGGAGCCAGGAGGAAGGTTGAGAGGGAGAAGAGCAGAGGACAGAAAAGGAAAATGGGGAAGACAAAAAGAAAGGATGACAGAGGGATGGATGCTCAGGTACTGTTGTTGATGGATCCAGGTGTTGAGCTGGGCTGGGCGGTACTGTCTGACACACTGCCCTCTGCAGGGGGAGAGAGCAAGCACACTTGTCACCAACACAAAGCTAATTTCACAGAAATAATAATAAATAGTTCACTGATGACACTTGACTGCCTATCAAGTGATAATAATGTCTAAAAATAAATATAAATGTCTTTCACGTAATATGCATAAAAGTCTGAAAAGTAGTCTTTTGACATTCAACGTCTGGGCAAACGCTACACGTAGGATTAAATTCAAATGGCTTAGGGTTAAAGTTCAGACTGTGCTTAAGCTTAGTTTTGGTCAGGGTCATATAGGCCAGAATGTACAATGTGGACAAAAGATATTTGGATTTCCACACTATTTTACTTATGACAAAAAGCCAATTAAAACGGCCAATAAATACATGAATGTATTAAAAAAAACTCTCCACTATACGGCCTGTCAATGAAATAGACAGCATTGAAAAGAGTGGAATTTGACCAAAGTTAGAACTCACACAAGACTGATGTTCGGGATTAGTTTTGACAGTTTGTAACTGTAACTGTATTTTATGATTTAAATAGAGGATCATTTTTTGTTTTATACATACCATGTGAGGCAGGCGATGTCTGTGCACGAGCGTGAGGAGGAATGAGTGTGGAGTTCAACTGGGGTTGGATAGACAGCTCTGAGGAATTAAAAAAGGCAAACAAATGTGAACACATAAAATACTTTTGGTGCAGTGACAAGTCAACTAAACATGAAAACTATGTGAAAGTCATCAGAGGTCAAACACAGAGTGATGTCTGACAGAGAGGTAAACTGACCAACGG
This sequence comes from Etheostoma spectabile, assembly GCF_008692095.1. Classification (NCBI taxonomy): domain Eukaryota; kingdom Metazoa; phylum Chordata; class Actinopteri; order Perciformes; family Percidae; genus Etheostoma; species Etheostoma spectabile. The sequence goes on along the minus strand of NC_045738.1, from coordinate 12,165,518 downwards.
GACTGAAGTTGAAGAGGAGCGGCAGTTCTCGTCCGCTGGGCAGGCGGGTGTTGGGCTGACGCAGCTCATCGAAGAAAGCGTGCGCACATGCTTCCAGGGGAGACAGCCTGGTTACCGGCGTGTATTCCAGCAGTCGAGAGCAGAGGGCAATGGCCTCTGGTGGGGTTCGAGGCTTAAACACCTGATAGGGAGAGAAATTCAGAAATGTGCGTTTATGCAAATCCAAGACTAAAGACGCTTTCAGACAGCGAGAGGCAGGAGAGGTAGGGTGGCTGCCACCCATACATGCGCTAAATTTATCGTATCTGTGTTTCCTGAATTATACACCTCTTCAGAACATAACATCAACATCTCATTATCCAGTCTAAGACAATAAACAACGTTTATGATACTATGTAGCAAAAACGTTGCTGAACTGTGTCATATTACTACTCATTTTCTTCATTTTAAAGTTTCAATTAAAAATACTGGCTGGCAGCATAAGTGTTTTCAAAAGTCTACTTGCATATAGAGATATTTCATCAAATTCCAGTTTCTTATTATGATATTTTCCTAACCCACAAAAAAAAAAAAAAAAAAACTCTAAAACATTACATAACTGCTAACCAGTAATAATATTCCCCAGTAGGGGGAACATACCTTTGTCCAAGGGTGCGCTTTGATTTGAGGGAATTTGAACTCTGTGTAGTTAGGGTTCATCTCCCGGATCTGCTCCCTTGTTGGTGTCCCCAGGACCTGCAAACAAGAATGAAGAGTTAAGTTTCATTAATATTAACATTTGTCCTGCATGCCTGTATACACAATGGGAAGGAGGAATTGTCAGTGTGGATAATAATAAGACATATATCATGTATATCCTTTCTTATAGTAAGTGTACAGCTTGCATTGTCCTTCTGGGTACACTAATTTCTATTTAATGATACCTGCATTTAAATGTATTCAATTACTTTATTTAAATAAATTTAATATAAATACACAAAGTTGTACTGGTGAGGTATCAATAAATGCTTATTTTTCCATAGTTGTTACAAATAATAAAGAGTTTCTTAAAACCCAAGTTTTCCGCCACGTCTCCTTTTATCTAGCTGCTTGTGCAATCAGTTGGCTTTCAGCCACAGTTTGTAGTATCCCTACTGCACCTTGATGATCTCTACTAGCTGGTCCACACCACTGTCCCCAGGGAAGATGGGCTGGCCCAGCAGCAGCTCAGCCAGCACACAGCCGGCCGACCAGATGTCAATGTTGGACGTGTAATCGGTGGCACCAAAGATGAGTTCTGGGGCACGATAGTACCGTGAGCAGATATAGGACACATTTGGCTCCCCCCGAACTAGCTGCTTTGCACTAGAAGATGTAAGAAGGGAGATGAAGGAGAAAAAGACGAGAAAGAGAATGTACAGGAAGGGAACGCCAGTCAACATGAACCTTTCCTTTCTCAGTGTTTCTTCGTTTTCACAAAATCCTAGCATGTTAGCAAATAAAACAGTGAGGTAAGAAAGACATATGACAGATCAATACAGGTAAATAAAGACTGAGAAAGAGATGTTACTACACAAACAGACAGCAAACTAAAAATGCAGACTGTGACAGACAGTCACAACAATGAAAAGAATGATAAAGATAGACACGCCCAGAGGCAGTCTGGTACTAACCTGCCAAAGTCACAGAGTTTGAGGATGGCCGTCTCTGGGTCCACCAGGAGGTTCTGGGGCTTGATGTCTCTGTGACACACACCCTGGGAATGGATATAAGCCAGACTGCGGAACAGCTGGTACATGTACACCTAAGGGGGGGGACAGAGAGAGAATGCCCGACGGTGTTAAACAACTTAGACAGAATCATTCAGATATTCCAGGGAAGAAAAGCAAAACAGCATTTGAGGACACCCAAGTTTAGTATTGTAATGTATTTTCCCTGTTCTCATGTTTAGTCAGGTGATTCATGACTCACAGAAGGTGTCTGGGCTCCAATGCTCGATAAGGGTTTCTGCAGAGTTCCCCTGTTATGTTCGAGCCTTTTCAAAACCTTTTTAATACCACAAAGATTTTTAAATGTCTCTTTTATGATCATACTGGCCAAAGTACAAAACTATAACGGAAAACTAGTACAGACAATATGGCCTTGAATATTTCATATTATATCATATTTCTTTTAGTACTTTCACACAGTGTACAACAACAATTCCTAATAAAATGATTCATTAATGCAATCTGGACCTTGATAAGCAGCAGAAAAAGGATGGATGGGCTAACCCAAAAAAAAAAAAAAATTCCATTACGGTAATTTGTGTTTTTGCTAAAATCAACACTTGCTCAATGTAAGAGGAGAACCAGTGAACTTACAGATAGGGGGAAAAAAGTATTTGATACCCTGCTGATTTTGTACAGTTGCCCACTGACAAAGAAATGATCAGTCAATAATTTTAATGGTAGATTTATTTGAACAGTGAGAAACAAAATAACTTGCTATAAATTGATTTGCATTTTAATGAGGGAAATGTGTATTTGACCCCTCTGAAAAACATGACTTAGTACTTTGTGGCAAAACCCTTGTTGGCAATCACAGAGGTCAGACGTTTCTTGTAGTTGGCCACCAGGTTTGCACACATCTAAGGAGGGATTTTGTCCCACTCCTCTTTGCAGATCTTCTCTAAGTCATTAAGGTTTCGAGGCTGACGTTTTGCAACTCACTCAACTTCAGCTCCCTCCACAGATTTTCTATGGGACTTTCCGCCAGTTGTCCTCTGAATCATTCAGATGTTCATTGGCAAACTTCAGGCGGGCATGTATTATGTGCTTTCTTGAGCAGGGGGACCTTGCGGGTGATCCTCCCATGTAGTTCTGGGTCGATTCCTCACTGTTCTCATGATCATTGCAATTCCACGAGGTAAGATCTTGCACGGCGCCCCAGGCCGAGGGAGATTGACAGTTCTTTAGAGTTTCTTCCATTTGCGAATAATTGCACCAACTCTTGTCACCTTCTCACCAAGCTGCTTGGCAATGGTCTTGTAGCCCATTCCAGACTTGTGTAGGTCTACAGTCTGGTTCCTGACATCTTTGGAGAGCTCTTTGGTCGTGGCCATGGTGTTGAGTTTGGAATATGATTCATTGCCTCTGTGGACAGGTGTCTTTTATAAAGGTAACAAACTGAGATTAGGAGCATGCCCTTTAAGAGTGTGCTCTAATCTCAGTTCGTTACCTGAATAAAACACACCTGGGAGCCAGAAATCTTTCTGCTTGAGAGGGGGTCAAATAAGTATTTCCCTCATTAAAAAAAAAAAAAAAAAATTTGACATGCATTTTTCTGGATTTTCTTGTTATTCTGTCTCTCACTATTCAAATAAATCTACCAATAAAATTACAGACTGATCATTTCTTTGTCAGTGGGCAAACGTACAAAATCAACAGGGGATCAAATACTTTTTTCGCCCCTAACTGTAGATTTCCGTCATGTGCCAGTCACTTCAATATGGACACAGATTGTGTTTTTGAGTGTAGGTGCATGTTGAAAAGAAGTTGAAAAGATGTTGAAAGAAGCTGCTGTGTTGTGTCTGATGCAGCCCGCAGTGGCGTGTTTCTACAACAAAATAACGTAGGAGTGAAAAGTACTCCCAGAAGATGTTCAACTGTCCTCATCAATCCCCTAGTTGACATTTGTCTACACATCCGATTCCTAGGTCAGAGATGTCATATTGGAATAAAAATTGCTCACACAGTTAAGTCTGCACCCATTTAATGTGTCTGTGGAATGCAGATGGTAAGCATCTTAATATGACAAATTATTGTCATCACCATTATCATCATTATTACCCACATGATGCATTGATAGCAAGCTGGCCACAGATTACAAAATGATTACAGACAAGATGACTGAAAGGATGAGAGATGATGTTCAAAAAGGGGGCAGAGAGAGAGAAGAGGAAGAGAGGGGTGTGGAAAACTGAGAGACAAGGCATAAACATGGACACCCAGGGGACAGGGATGTAGAAGTGTATCGCTGGAGGACGGAAGAATGACGAGAGAGCGGGAGAGAGAGAGAGATCAGTATTCATCTCAAAGCCACAGGGGAGCAGCAGGCCGAGGAAGGGAAATGGGCCATGAGACAGCTATAATGTTCTCTCTGCTGCTACAGACACCGTAAACACACAAACTCTCTCTAAAACGAGCACCCTTTTAGACAGGGAACCAAGTGTATTACAAACAGATTCATTCCCATAGGGCCATATTTCCCTTTCTGCTTTCATAATCCTTAAACAGTGAGCTGTCTGTGAAAACCAAACAGGAAAATACTGTGGTTGTTTGACATCCACAATAACTCAATTTTATTTTCAGTTTCCACTGCACTCTGTTAAAAAAAAATTGCTCAATAACTGATTAAACGCAATTCAGAAGACTAGGATGAATTATATAAATCTTATCCCAGAGAGATAATGACCAAGCATGGAAACCTTCCACTAATGAATGCAAAAAGCACAAAAGTACAAATTAAACCCATTAGTCCAATTGAAAATATCAGCTATTCCATGTCAGTATTGCATATTGTGTATTAAATATTTATAGTACTATACTTTAAACATCAAAAGCACAAAGAGCACAGAATGCTGCTAAAGATTCTCCAAATTGTGAAGCAGATGTTTTTTAAACAGATCCTACTGTATTCCTATTAAGCTATCCATACATTTCCTGTTGCTTATCCAGGTGCAGATTGCATCATTTAGTAATTCAAGTAATTAATAATTTCTAGGGCTGGATCTGAATATTTTTTTTGATGGGTAGGTATTTGATTTTCAATTTTGAGATTCAAATCATGCAGGCTGAAATCTTAGTGTGGTATCAGCCACTAGCTGCTGGCTAATTTATGCAGTGCTATGTTGTCCATCTTAGCCAAGACCAGAGAAATGTTGAGTTACAAGCAAGCAGTCTGATGTGTGAAGACATCTGTATGGTTATACTGTATCAGCCCGGTGTTGTTTCCAGGCGATTTGATAAAAGATAAAGATTGTACAACCGTTCAAAATGCTGATGCTCTAGAGAGACACTGGATGGCTGAGCATTCATTCACAAACACTGCATTAGCGGTCACCTGTTAGACAGTCCGGCAAAAACGCAGGTCTTTCCATTTATTTCAAAGTTAAGAGAAAAGCAACCTGACGTCACCCTGCAGTGGACACTCGCGACAGCGTGAGAGTCCCGTTAACGTTACAGTTGACACTTTCCCCCAATTTCCACTGGATGTGTAACGGCTGCGGATCCGCTCCGGAACGGCGGCGGAGCCATTAGGTTTCCATTAAAGTCAATGTGTAAATGTAAAATCTAATGTGCTGTATTTATATAGCGCTTTTCTAGTCTTAACAACTACTCAAAGCGTTTTTTACATCATACAGGATACATTGGGCAGTGTCTTGCCCAAGGACACTTCGACGTGGGACTGGAGGGACAGGGATCGAACCACCAACCTTCCGATTGGCAGGCAATCGCTCTACCACTGAGCCACAGCCGCCCAAATGTGTGTATTTCCCTGCACTACACCTTGAAAAAAACAGTACAGAGTTGTTTCCTCTCTCCTCTGGATGGAAAAAAACTCTTGTTTTTGTGGTTCTATTCTATGTGAATTTGCAATATCTCGTCGGTTCTCGAGACTTCAGCTCTGTCATGGCCGCAGCTGTTCCGCAACAAATCCAGACCTGGTGGGTAAAAAACTAAAGGGAGACTTGGCATACAGCCCGATCCAGTTGGGGAGAGTTCTAGCCCAACAAGGCTCCTCTCTTTACCCTGTCTCTCTTGGTTTTGCTGTAATAGTTTTAGACAGCTGGGGACTTCCTTTGACACACTGAGTTCCTCTCTCCTCTATCTTCCTATCTTTTCATTTATGTGCATCCATGTCCCAGAAATGCATGTTACTAACCTAGCTCTGGGGAGTCATTCCCCGGAGTCCTTATGTTCTTTTTTCCCCAGCATGTTCCCTCGGATCAGGGATGCTCCAAAATCATGGTAGCAGCTGTCGCCATGGTCCCGCTACACGTTCTGCGGTGCCAGGTTCATCTGCTACACTCTGCGGTGCCCAGTTACATCCTGCTGTGCCTTGTAATGCCGCACAGTGCCCTGCTATGCCATGAACTACTACAAACTACTATTTTTTCTATTTTTGTTATTTCCACTAACCCCAACCGGCCCGTCAGACGCCGCCTACCAAGAGCCTGGGTCTGACCGAGGTTTCTGCCTAAAAGGAAGTTTTTCCTCGCCACTGTCGCACTGTTGCTTGTTCTGGAGGAAACCACTAGAACTGTTGGGTCCTTGTAAATTCTGGAGTGTGGGCTAGACCTACTCTATTTGTAAAGTGTCTTGAGATAACTCTTGTTATGAATTGATACTATAAATAAAATTGAATTGAATATTGATGGACGGTGGAGCACAGAGCCGACACGCAGCGGAGCCAATCTGCAGCCTTTACGCATCCGGTGGAAATTAGGGGTACGAAATGTAACGGTATATACTCTGGTACAGAGAAGCCAGAACATGAAGACCCTACGTAATCATTAAGGTCTCCTGTTTGGGAACAGTACGGTTTCCCGGTGAAATGCAACAACGGACAAAAACAAGTGGATAAGACAAATAGTTTGCTGTAGTGCTGGGCAGTACGACCAAAACTTTTCTTTCTTTTGCTTGACTGGGTCTTTATATAGGTTTATAATGGCTTATTTTACTGTCAGTATTCAGTACTTTCAGAATATAAAATGAAACGTTTCAAATTTATCATGGTTACTAAAAGTTTTGATTACTAAAAGGTTTGCTTGGCTTTGCTTATATTACGTTTAAGGAGAATGCATAAAACAGTTACAGAATCTAAACTATTTTTATTGTGCAAAATACAAAGTAGTAAAATATACTTATACTTAAATAAATACGCATACCAATAACTTTAACCTGCTTCTTTTTTTAATAACAAAAGTAGTAGTAAGTAGTGCTGTTTAAACTCTACCTTGACCACAGGTAACATTAGGTTTAGGTTGTTAGGTTGAAAAGTGGGCGTACCTCCACTGTCAGCTTTGCTTTGGTGTTGTAACGTTGGTGGTTTGGCAGGAGTATTTCGGCAAGGTAAGACATCTTAAATCTAGTGTTTTAATCATTGCTCTGAACCCGTGTTTCTCTACGGTCTGTAGTGGGACTGTAGGTTGATTGGTATTGTGTTCAATATGTTGCTCCACTGCATGCTTCAGGTGACAGGTCTTAACATTAGTGTGACGAGTACACATAGCAACAATTTTTTAAACCAAAACCCTCCAAACAACAGACACAGCTCCTCCTGTCAGCATACATTTTTGTTGTTGTTCTGTGTCATCATGTTCTACTAGTTCAACAGCGTTGATTTTGAAACTTTCAATGTCTATCCTATCCATCTTCACCGTAATGTAACACCAGAGCACTACTGTTTACCCTGCAACTGGAGGCGTGACATGTGTGCTTAAAAGCTCAACATTGGAAAAGGTCCGTCTGAAAAAGTGTTGCGCGGCACACCGTTCCGAACATTGTGCAAACTAATACACCGGTGTGGTGGTTTATTAAAAATGGATATAACACAAATATACACCGGTATTTGGTGTGAAGCAGTATATTGCCCAACACTAAAGTGCTCATTAGTGATCGGGTATGTTTCTGACAACACGTCAAACTTGCTAACTCGCTTGAAACAACCACCACGTGAATTTGAATATCATGGCTACAAGGGGGAAAAAACAAGCGTAGTGCAAACGCAGCTCCCCTTGGCATTAAACAGACTTTTACTGGTAATTCATATCAGGCCAAAGCATTAACAAACACCACTGGTGTTTTTATAGCAGCAGATCTACCACCATATTAAGTTGTTAAAACACAGGTTTTAAACACAATTCAGCCAGAAAGTCATACCCCCCTATATTTATTACAATTCCATTAAGTTTGTTAAAAACAATTGTAAACTTATCATTATTTACAAAAGTTCATAATAAACAAGCACTTTTTTTGCTTCTTTACTTTACTTGTTGAGAGTTTTGTATTTCCCCCCTTATTGTACCAAAAATCAACGGTGACTTCAAAAGCAAGGTACATACCGAACCGTGATTTTTGTGTAGCATAGTTGATCGTAGCTTAGTAAACAGGAAACCTCACTGCCTCTATCGCTGCAACAAAAACGTTTTAGACACTATGAAGGTAAAAAAACACAACATAGAGGTGACTGTGTCCCCCCACCCAAAGCTTTGAAAAATCACTGTTGATAAGTATCGAAGCTTTGCAGTAAAAATAAATAAAAAAAAAAATATATATATATATATATATATATATATATATATATATATATATATATATATATATATATATATATATATATATATATATTCAGTACAGCCCTACCCATTTCATTAGGAATTTTTGTTATACACTGCCGGGAAGTACAGAAAGAAATGCGACAATTCAAGGTTATATTGTTCCTACTAGTTTTCCATCATACTTTTATACTTTTGCCAGTAGGATCATGAAAGCAGCAGAAACCCTGATTTAGCATTGGAGCTAGGATAGCTTCTGTGAGTCATGAAATATAAGTGCCAAAATGAACCCAGCAAATGTCCACTTAATTTCCATTCTCTGCTTAATTAAAGAGGAACAGAAAGGGGTGAAAATGTAACCTCTGCAAGTGTTAAGGACAAGTTTGTCTGTAAACAACCAACAACATGTTTGCTTCTACAATTATAACAGCACTTTTCACTTATGATACATACAGAAATTAAGTGCGTCATCCCTGAATAAACCTTTTGATGCCTATAGTAGCGTGATGAAAGCAGTTAGAAGAAATGCCCAGCAGCAACACAATCTGTGTGTTTGTGTACATACCTTAACATAGATGATGGGGATGGTGGTCTTGGCCTTGTTGAAATGCCGAGCCACCCTGTACACTGTCTCAGGGACAAAGTCCAGCACCAGATTCAAATACACCTCATCTTTCTGGAAAGTAGGAAAAAAGGAAAGAGGACTGTATAATTAGAGGTGGAATGTAAAAGTGATGTTATGATTATGAAACAAACCAATCTCATAAAACATGTTGGGTTGTACACTGAGTACATAAACAAAAGAATAATTGTAATTGTATGCAGTGAATAGCTATATGATTGAAGATTGCTTTTAGAAAGGCAATATGAAAACATTTATCTTATGCTTTGCACTGATTATCTTAAATGAATATTTAGTGCAAACAATGATTAAAATAAACAAAACTGTTGATGTCGCTCATGTACACAACCTTTACACAATATAGGTAATAAAACACATTGAGGTATGATATTAAGGCTTATTGAACCCTACATAAATCCGAATTCTTTATCTATAAAATATTTAATTATATGAAATATGATACATTAATTTAAAAAAAAAAAAAACAATAGAAAAATGCACTATGCGCCATTGCACATGGCTTACATATAAAAACGCATCTTGATCTTAGGAACCCAGGGACACAAATACGTTGTTCCTAGAGCGCACAGTCTAGAGGTTATGGATCAAAAGCCAAGTTTGGCTGATACAGCTTGTTTTTTTTCTCAGATGAAGATAAATTGATGGCAAAACCACAATAGTAATCAGAGGTATTTGGCCAAAGTGCTTGAACCCTTAGAACACCAAGTTAAAACCGTAAATTGAATGTACAATAAAGACCAGGATCACCTTGTCTAAAACTTGCCTATGAATCATCAATGATGCATGCACCATTAAATGGCTGGGTGTGGAGGCAGAGTGCTTCACCTCGAAACTTGATTCATACGGCATAAAACGTCAAGTCAGTGCATACACACCTTCTCTCCACTGGAGTAGAAGAAGTAACGTAGCCTCACAATGTTGCAGTGGTCCAATTTCCTCATAATTTGCAGCTCCCTATTCTGCATGAGCAAAGGAAAGAAATGCAAAAATTGTGACTTGTGCAAAAATTGTGACTGTCACAGCAAACTGCCACAGGTCTGTAATCCAGGATAATTACTGAAGAACGTCATATGCTAATCCACAGAGTAAAAGAGCAATAAACAAAGTGATTTGTGTCTACCAAAAGCCAACACAACCTTCTTTGTAGAGGCAAAGTTTATAGCTTTCTGTAATTATCTGACCACATGCTTTTCTAAACATACCTTAAACCTCTTGTCTTGGAGAACTTTCTTAATTGCCACCATCTCCTGGCTGTCAATAAGCCGAGCCTGGTAGACCACTCCAAAGGAGCCATTTCCTATAACCTTTATGTCTGTATAGGACACTTCTTGTGGACGATCAGGGCCCTGGCCAGGTGTGGCTACCACCGTAGTCACCTTGCCACTGTCTCCTGTGGATGAGAGCACGAACGCATCTTGTTAGAAAGATCCTGAATGTTTAAAAAATGTAAACATACAAACATTCTGTTGTGAAAAGGTATTGCATTTTTCATAGATAAAGTGACGTTAAGACATGTGATAAACGTTGTGGCATGTTCCTCTCCCGCTCAGCCTTTCCATATGTCAGTGTCCCTGAAACATGGAAGCTATGGAAACATTAACAAGCCCTTCCTCCTTTTTTAAATGGCTGTGACCTATGTGGTGGCTCCACTCCAGACACACTCCACTGGCTGGTAATGAGCTGGTCCCCTGGGGTTTCACCCAGGGGACCAAACCCCTTTTCATACTGAAGACACATATGATGCAGGCCTACTCAACCCGCCCCCAACACAAGTTATACCCATTCATGTGTGACTGTCAAAGCTGAATCCCTTGTCAACACAATTAGATTTGTCAGCCTTCCTATTAATACCAATCGAATTTCTTTTTTTTTTTAATATTCAAATAGTTAGTTAATCATCAAATGCAGCCCGTTATAAATATGTACTAAATATGCCACAAGCATGTGGTTGTTGTTACACATTCTGTGCGCTAGAGGGACTTCTAACATCGGCCTGGCATTGAAGGGGACCTACGTCATGGCACATTGCATTTTGCCGCTCTCTGTTTACATTATTTTCTACCACGCACACAGCGACAAACAAATCAATAAAGAACATTGTAATGAAACATTATCTAACAAGTGTATTGAAGCGGCTCTGTTGTAAAGGCTAACGTTGCTCTGTTAGCACAATGACATCATATTAGAAAGCACAGCCAAAACGATTTGTCATACTAAGTAACAACAGTGTTAGCCACTATGCTAACGGCATTAATACCTTATCCAATCGGTAAATGGACTATTTTATGTCTACTCAGAGCGCTTTTACATAGTACAGGAACTAGTCAAAACCCACACACACACAGTGGCCGAGGCTGCTGTACAAGGTGCCATCTCACTCTCACACACGCACACGCGAGGAAACTCTGGGTTCAGTGTCTTTGACATGGGACTGCAGGGTCAGGGATCAAATTGCCAACCTTCCGATTGGGAGGCGACCACTCTACCACAACACAGTACAGATTTTGCTCATGCAGTATAAGTATAAATGTGTTATTTGGTGCTATGGTGTCTGACCATTTCTACTTACTGGGATTGCGGGATTGCATAAATTTGGCATCCCTAGAAAGCTGAGACTCTTGTTGATTTAATGAGCCAAATTTAATTCATGTGTGAGGACGTTAGTCTCCATAGTAGCCGTTTTAAATTTAGTGAACCCATTTTCTGAAACTTTTGAAACTGTATAAAATGACCTGCTGTGACTTCTAAGATAATCACAGCCTCATGAAACTTTACAACCTCAAACTAGAGACCAAGAGCATTCAAAAGATGCATTGCCTTCTTTGACAATAAGAGGGTTGTTCAGCAGTTTCTAAAACAGAGGTTCCGCCATTTAATTACCAAAAATGCAATTCTGTGTTGCTCAAGGTCTTGGTGTTTTAATGTGGCATTTTGGAGGGATTTTATAGATTGTCAATTTTTGTAAAAAATGAAGAAAAAAAAGGTTTTCTGCGCACTAAAACCCGAGTAACTCCCCCTAAAACATCCCTTGTCCTGACCCCTCTAAAAAAAAGGGGGTGGAATGCTACAATTTGTTTCAATTCCTCACTGCCAAATTATTTGCTGGCAAAATTTCTTCACCTATGGCAAATTTTTTATTACACTTAGATTTTTGGACTTTATAAGACTGGAGTTAGTGGAAATGTTTGGCTCACACAAGTTGAAAACAATCCTACACAGCCACCACTGGAATCTAATTCTACAAATAGTATAACACTACTATTATTGTAGCCCAATTTTTTATCTGCAACTGTGCAGATTTAAAAAAAATAAAAATGAATTAAGAAACATGCAAAATATTCAAAGGCTGTGCCGCATTCAAATGTTGATTTAGAATTGGAATATCAACATTATGAATGAAGCTTCTATTATTCGGTACAGCCCTACCAGTAAAAAAATTCTAAATAAGAGTTCCTGGACCAGGTCCCTGCAACCCACGTTGAACCCAGTTTAGGACAGGAGTCTCAAAGCCAGGTTGGGTGACGTGTGGTGACCCATTCAGATCACAGGTTTAACCTGCGTCTCTGTGTCTTTCTGAATTGGTTACAGTCTCAATCACAGTTCCAGCTCAGCACCTCTGCAATCTCAATCACTTCAATCTCCCAATTCCAATAATATACATATACCCCAGGGATAAATTGATGTAATCCGTGTGTAAGAGCCAGTTAAGCACGTAGTTGTATTTAGTAAATGTTTTATGGTATTACCTGATGGTGGAGAGCTCAGTCTAACACCTCTGTCTAAATTCTCCCATTATATTCCTCAAATAATTCAGTAACCACTTGTGTCCTATGGATGGGGGCACTGTCATCTTGGAAGAGACGTCTCCTATGAGGACAGTATTATCATCATCATCAGATATAGGTGATCAAGGTCAACTGCATTTTTATACATGCCACAGAGCATGACAGCATGCTAATTGCTTTATTGTATAATGCAGTATAACTAAATGGAAGAATCTAAATTCAACATTTTTTTTCACTAATATTTTATTAATTTATCACCTGTCTGTATATTCTCATTTAGGACAGAATGTTTGACTTTGTGGCAATCAGGAAAAGTGAGATGTTCAAGATCTAACCGTACCTGACAGCTCTAGTTATTGTCAAGTTAAGTAGCTGCTCAGTATTTTATGCCTGTGCTGGCTCAAAAATTATTTGAAAAATCGCCACCAGGAGCAACGACACTGGGAGGGGAAGAACAGCAAAAGAGGCCCATTGCCAAAAGGCTTGTCAGAGCCTGTGATACAAAATTGCGTGGACAGTAGCACACCCAGAAGTGTTTCCATTTCCTGGGCTTGCTCACTTCGCCTGTCTGAACAGGACCCCTCCTGATCTCTAGTAGGTCTCCAAGTCTCAAAATGGAAAAAAACAAGACTGAAATTTGGCTTTATCAACTGCTTTTTCTGTCTATAAATGAAAAACATTGATGACAAAATGATTCTCCAATATATTCCTGATGACAAAAGACAACTGTATACTTTGCTATTTTTTGCAATTTTCTAGCCAAAAGTGTTTCAAGGTTATCAGCAGGCCTTAGCAGCAGCCAATAGCATAGCCACATGATTTGCCTAGATCTCTGTACGCCCAGGTAAGTGTGTGGTTCCTGCACATTCCTGTTTTCCAGCGCCACGAGACAACGTTCTTCTGTAGTTCCTTTTAGCATCACTTTCACACTCTTTTTAAACAAGTTAAGTCAGAGTGAAGCACATTAAATATGAAGCAGCTGTGGAATGATAGTTGCTTGAATAATGAATGCAAAGATGAACACTCTGCCCAGCTGCCGGTGAATAGCTTTGGTTTCCGATAAGTCAACACAAGCCTGATGAGTAAGAGAAAAGGGATGAGCAGAGTGACTCTCATCACACCCACACTAAAAGGCAATTAGCTTGGAGCTTGTTTGTAAGTGTAAACTCAAGTACACTTTTAAATTGATAAAATGATCTGATTGAATGACAAATTATAAGTATTATATCATTAATGGCCTATAGAAATTATAACAGCACCTTGCTTAGCGATGAATTTACAGGGGACATGCCTTGGATAAATCACTCCAAAGCTATTGGTGCCTTTTAATCCAATTGTCTACACATGTCCATGTTCAATTTACCAGAACTCAGCATGGACATATACTATACCAATAACTATCAATGGTCCTTAAATTTGCTAATCAGAAAACTATACCTCACAACTATTGTAGTTTATGTTCTTTTGCTGATCCAAAATATTCTTTACCATTACCTCACCAACATCGACAAATGCTAATCCAATATGGTGCTCTTTTTTCTTGAATTTAAACTCTTCATACCATACTGCATGGATTGGGATCATTTTTATGTAAGGTAACATGAGCCCAAAAACTGCTATGATTGCCGTGACACTAAATACTGAGTCCAAGGCCCACTGACACACGGAATTTCAGATCCGTGCGCCTATGTGTCTTCCTTTTCTTTTTTGTCTGTCATGTCTAAGTACCTTTTGTTTGTTTGCAAACCAAAAATGTAAAATGTTTGTGTGTTTAGAAAAGCACTATAAAAATGTATTATTATTATTATTATTATTATCATCATCATCATCATCATCATCATCATCATCATAACATTGATCAAGAAATTGTATTTAATGTGGATTGGTCACACTGTTCCTTCACTTTGATTTTACTAAGCTAGAATTCTCACTATCTTGATGAAAGATGGCCTGAGATTAGTTTCACCTACACCACAGATACATTCTAGGATAGGAGAAAAAAATGCTCTGGGTTGTTTGCACTTCTTTAAACCAATCACAATTGTTCTGGACGCGGTAAGAGTGGCTCTGCAAATTATTCTCTGGAAGAAATTTGTTTTGGTGGAACATTTAAACCCTGCAGAAGAAAACGTGACATACAATATTAAATGACATTAATTGGTAGAAATCACTGCCAATCAGTCCCAAAACATCCCAGTTAAATAGCAAGTGCCGTAAGCAAAGGCTATTTTTTGGATATCTTTAAAATTATTCGTCAAAAGAACCAAACAAGCTTGCCATTTTGCACAGTCAAAATTTTCTTCAAAAGTTGCGATTTCAGCATGTGGGTTGCTACCTCAAAGTTTATTATTGTTTCCCATGTTGAAGGGAGTTTGAGAACAGCAATACACAGAGAGCTGAAGGTGAGAGGCAAAGCCTGATGCCTGGATGTCGGGCTTTATCTTGTAAATGTACTTCTGTTGATCCAGATAACCTGAGATGGATTTATGTACTGGATCAGCTGTTTAAACCCGGGGAAAGACAATATTAATAATGTCATTACCACTAGATTGGTACATTCCTTCTCTTGACCATCTACTATACTGCTAATGATGCGTGTGTGTCAGTTCAGGATTTAAAGGCAGGGCAAACACAAATGGGATTTTAAAAGGTGTAATGGGATGTAATAACCCCCAGATTCAAGTAAATGCTTTTGAAATTGGTAACTAGTGGTAGAAAGGTACATAAATATTTAGAAGTAGGACAACTTTGAAAACACATCGGTAAATGAAACAAGGTAAAACCAGTGACTTTATGGGTTTCTGATGTGTGAACACAGTGTAGAACAGGAGTACTTAAATCTGCTTGCTCAGATTCATACTCTTAATATATGATCAGACCATTTCTGAATTAATTGTAAGTAGTGAATAACTGCAAATGAGACCTAAGAATTAATTTGTGACTGATTCTTTAGTCAGTTGTAAATCACTTAACATTGATTATTGGCATCACCCCTAAAGGCTTTGATCAGCCAAAGTTTTTTTTATATACATTTGGTCAGTCCAGTTGTCATCTCTCAATGGTAACTAGTAGTGTTTTTTATTATTGTCAATGACACCATTTAGTTGTTCCCGTTTACATATTTTTATTTTTCTGTGTCAAAAAACTAGAAGTACAAAGTAGTGGTTCAGTACTGGCTTGTTCATGCTAATGGTAATCAAGTACAGATATTGCTTCACTGTGGCACTTCAGTCATTGATCAAATCCCTGTTACATGCGGGGCCAAGTTGTCAGACAAAAGTAAACAGAGGTTAATAGTGACATCTGTTGTGTGTGATTGGCAGTCTTGGCAAAATCACAGAGAGTAGAGTAGCAGAAAGCAACCTTCTTCACATTGCTGCTACACAGCATCTGACCATGTCCGAGCAAGCAGGCATCACCTGGCCTCAAGCTCGGTTTTCCACATACACATTAAGAAATTGGTCAGGGTCCAGGCAGCTCTGACATAAGAACAATGCTTTCACAAAATGTAACAGACCTTGGTGACCAGGACTGAGATATTCTGAAAACTGAATAGGGAAAAGTCAGATGTGAATGAGCCAAATCACCTGATGGAGATCTGCTGATTGGCTGCATGTACTAAGTTTAGCAAAGACTTACTACACAGCAGCTTGAGTCACCTTTGATGTTTTACTTCCATTCATTTTCTTTGTTCAAATTCACCTGTTTTAATAATCAATTATTGATCCAACACATTATATTATGTCAGGCCCCAAATAGCGGTTTTATTCCCGTTTTGAAGAGCTGTGATACTTTTTTCTTCTGTCTCTCCCAGTATGTCCTTTTGCACACCTTTGTCCAACCCTTCAAATCTTCAGCCAACTGCTACCGCAGCATAGCGACATGTCCCCTGAGCCTTCTGCAAGTTATTGTCATCACACCAACGAAACCAACTGTAGGTACTTTGCTATTGGCAAGCCAGGGTTTCCAGTAAAGGCGTCAAAATGTTTAAGATAGTGAACGTGTTTAACCATCAGCGCAAAGGTAGACAGCCTACCTAAGGGAATAATGGCTTCCTATAAGGTGTACAGAAATGTAATTACATTCAGAACTAAGGGGGATTTGACACGGCTCCACAGGCAATGTGCCAAAATAAAAGATTTACCAAACTGTTTCCACTATACTAAGCTAGAAATCTCACTTTCTTGATGAAAGATGACCTGAGGTGGACTTATGTACTAGACCAGCAGTTTAAACCCATGCATAGATGCAATCATATGCATTCATATATGCATAAGTTTAGTCACTGATTGTAATGTCTATTTCTTCTGGCACCCAGAAGAAGTATAGTATCGCAAACCTAGTTTGGCAAAAACTATTTATGCAATATCAGATTGGACCGAGAATGACGCCTAAAAAGTTAGACATAACAATTTCAAACTACTCTTTACAAACGTTAGAAAGCTAGCTAGCTTCCACATCTGATATTAATGACGAATATATTATAGCGTCGGCTAACACCACTTCTATTCTTGGGTTACAATGCAAAAATAATGTTAGGTAATGTTGCCGAAAACATTTACATAACATTATTTTCCGTCGAAATATCATATAAACGTTATAGCTCAAAGCTCGTCACCAGCAGCTAACGATGATGTTAGCTATGCGAGAAAAGCCCTTGATTGCAATGGTTCGTTAACAGTTAATGAAAAACACAGCTAACGTTAGCTGGACAGCTAACTTAAGTTTGCTAACCAGCTAACAGCTTGCTGGCTAAAGGTTAGCTCCGCGACAATGATCGAAATTAAGCACACTCCCGACGCATTTCTCTAAAAAGTAACGAACAGTCCGAGCCTTTTTAATAACATGTACACTGTGCTTATGATATACTTACAAAACACTACTTACTAGGCAGTTTTAAATTCCCAAAGCTCGCCGAGCTGCTTCCACTGGCTTGAGAAGCCCCAGTTTTTCCTGTCGAGCTTCCACCGGCTACTGCTGATCCGGCACCGGCTGCAGCGGATCCGGGAGCTCCGGGAGGCTCAGCAAATGAGCTGGTCCTGGGCCGCCCGCTGCCGCTCATATTTGTGTGAACTAAAGCCGGGGCAATGTTGAACGTTATTAGCAGCCAGACCGGCACAAACTTAAGCTATATATAAGTGTATTTTAATATTCGATAGAAACATAAACTACACTTACAGCGTTCTGTATAGGTTGCCCGTCTCCCCCTTTCTTCCTCTGTAGAACGGTGATGGTGGGGGGACTGGGGAGCTGACGCACAACGACGTAAAGCTCGCAAGGGTTACTGGGAAAATGAGTTCTTGGGAGTTTCGAGTCCACAGCAACAACTAACAAAAATATGAAATTGAGTTTACGACGAAAATCAAATTACAATGACTACCTCAATGGTAATTTGACGTTGGGTTATGGACATACACCGTTAGCCAACACGTTGTCAACGTTTCTTTTTAAACAAGCAAAGTAACAAGGTGCACTAGTACAAATTATTCTAAATACCCGACAAAGTACATACAGCAGCTAATTTAAAATTTAATTTAAAATTGGGTAACTTCAAGTTATACTAAAAAAACAAATAAGGCTCGGGGGAAATTGTACTCGTACAGTCGACAAAAAAACTACAATGCCCATCAGGACAGTTTTGGATTGACAATCAGCATGTCCAATCACAGATTCTGAAATAATGAGGCTACCGCATTGGGCGGGGCTTCGTTTCACAAGAATGGAGGAGATCGGCGGGCTAACGTTTCATTTCACGCGTTGAAATGCAATTTCCCACGGACACCACTCATATTTTAGTATTTCCACGCCGCAGATGGTGACAAGGGACTAACAAAAAAAGCACACACTTGTGTGAACTTAGAGTGATGACTGCACGAGGGATTGTCCAACGAGAGTAAGTAGAGGTAAAGGGAAAGAAGGGCCCGCCATCGTAGCCAGAGAGCTTCGGGGAAAAGTGGGTAGCGCCGCCTGACGGACCGCCCGACGAACCGGGGAGCCGCTGTCAGGAAACCGCGGTGCCGAGAAACAGGTCTGCAACATCGGAGGGAGCGCCGCCAACAGCTCTCCATATGCCATCACACACTGTAAACAAAGATGACTTACATTTGTGAGGAAAACCATGCAATGTTTAGTGATGTTGTGCTGAGAATGGTCGTATTGTTAGCATTAGAGGGCCTTCATTTGGCTAACGGCTGAAAAAAGCGATGTTTGTACACGGTGCTGTTCCATAATATTTGAGTAAACACTACTGTGTCTTTGGTAACGTTTTAATGACGTGTACCGTTGCTATTTGGGTTGTGTGAGAGAAACACTGAAACCATTATGCTTATCATTTGGTGGCTGCTACATAACTGCTGATTTAGTATTAATACTGTTCAGTTTTAAATGTCATTTTTTGTTTTTTGTTTAACACAGGTGTGCTCTTACACTGACCATCTGGATGACAAAAGCAATCTTCATTCACGGACACAGCAGTGAATTTTCAGTACAACTCATCACCTGTCACACACACCATACTCCATGATACACTTGCTACCTACATAGGACAACAAACACACACACACTTGAGTACATACAGAGTACCAGCATGGCCGAGCAGCAGGAAGAGGCGGAGGGTGTGTATGTGGAGCACCAATATATGTGCAGTGAGTGCCACCAGCTTTTCAACACCCTTGAGGATGTGCTGATCCACCAGCAGATCCACACTGGCCAAGAGGGAGAAGGAGAAGGAGAGGCAATGGCCATCCAGGATGCCCAAGAGATGGGGCAAACCCAGCAGTACCAGTGTCTGGAATGTGGGGCTCTCCTTATGAACCCAGAGGAACTGCTGCAGCACCAGGAGATGCACATGAGAGAGGCAGGGATGGAGGTGGAGCATCAAGGTGAGGAATTTGATTGTGTGTATTTTGAGCAAGATTATAAAAATGGAGTGTGTTGAGATCATAGACTGTATTAAATAGGTTGATATATGGATATTGTACTGTAGATAGTATGTGCATGGTGCAACAACATGCTATTCTGTGGAATCAAGTGTATAGCTTTTTATAGGGACTTTTGTGTGTATGTTTGTTCTCCAGAGCTGTGTGAGGTTTTGGAGACAGAGGAACGGTCAGAGGGCCAGATGTCGGGCCCTGTTCAGTACCAGTGTCTTGACTGTTTGGCTCTGTTTGACTCACCTGAGACCTGGCTGGAGCACCGGCGGACCCACAGCAGGAGCAGCACACACAGCAACACGGAGACCATGTTGGTAATGGAAACTTATTTAACTAGGTTAACAAATACCTGTAAAACATTTGTGTTCTAATCTGGTAACTAGAATTAATCTACCTTTTACTGTATGAAAACTATAGTAGTCTTTTATTGGTAATTAAATTAACCGACCGGTGCAGTACTTCAATAAGCTTTTCAATTATTGGTGCCACACTCTTTAGGAGACCCATTAACAGTTAGATTGTTTAAATTGGTTGCTTTCTGAATTTAATGTAGTTGTACCAATAACATTTTATTTTGCAGTAAAAACAATCAAATGTGTGATGATGTAATGTTGTAGGTTATATTCTTCAGACTCATTCACATCCTAGAACTCAATTTATGTGGAGTGTGACGTGCATTGTCATCTGTATTGGGAGTTTTCTCCCAGACTATCAAAGTAGAGTTTGCGTGAATCCAACTGGCAGACTAATATTGGGTCAAATCTCATTAAAGAGTGAAGTTGACAATGGAACAACTGTAAATTTGAGGAGTATATCTGGTAACCCCTAGTTTACTCATAAAAATGTTCCACTGTGCTGAGTCATTGACTTTGCATTCATTTAATTTGAGTCAGGCCCTTACGCTCTAGACTGCATTCATATTGCGTTAAAGTGAAACATTTATCTAGGGGACTCTCTGCATTGTGTAGGCCAGCACAGATTGGTTTGCTGCATCTGTGATTCTAGAAAATACTTGTTTGGATGGGTGTCCCAGCCAAACAGCAGGCATCTAGTCTCCAAAGCATCCGATACTCAGCTAAAAGACGTGGATCAGAGTGTCGGCAATGAACTGTTAGCATCTTTGTCATTCTTAATAGAAGTTCATTTCTGTAGCACTACATAAAAAAATTGAATAAGCTATTTTTTTGGTCCTTTTTAACAGGAATATGTGCTGCAGCCTGATGGCACCATCACTCCACTGAACAACATGCAGAACTACGTGCTGAGTGAGCAGCAGGCTGGGGAGATCCTGGCACAGGTACTTGTAATTGTAAACACATCACAACAGAGGAATTAAATGAGAACTATATGAAGCGTTTTACGGTTTATACATTCCTGTGTGTATTTTCCAGGTACTCGCTCAGCAGCAGCAGCAGCAGCAGCAGCAAACACAACAACAACAACAACAGAAGAAACGTCAATCTGTTTCAAAATCTGCCGCACCCTCCCGTTCCGCCCTGCTACCTCCAGTGACAGCGACCCCCGGCTCTGCCACAATGCACCTGCAGATTCTCACAGCTCAAGCTCTGGCAGACAACTCCACCACCCCCAGTCAGCGCCGCTCCAAGCTGCCCCCTCTGTTGCCTGCTGTGGGCCGAGGCTCTTCAAGAAAGTTGGGGGTCCTGGAGAACGGGGGGAAGAGACTGGAGTTAAGGTTGGCCCCCAGGATCCAGGATGACACCCAGCAGCAGCAGCAGCAGCAGCAGCAGGAGCCAACAGAGATGGTGCTCAGCCACCCTTATGAGTGCTCAGAATGCTCCCTTCTCTTCCAGACCCCAGAGGACTTCCTCCAACACCAGGGAGAGCACTTCCTGGCTCAGGACAAAGAGAGTGGAGAGCCAGGCGTCATGAGTGGCTTCGAGGAGGTTCGAGGGAGGGAAGAGACTACAGAGAAGGTGGAGGACATTAGGATTAGAGGAGCAGAGAAGAAAGCAGTTGCCTGGGCCAAGCCCCAACAATGTGAGCTGTGCAGCCGCACCTTTACCTCCGTCAACCGGCTGGCTGCTCACAAACGTGTGCATGAGCAGGGCACGCATGAATGTCCAGAGTGTGGCAAGGTGTTCAAGAAGGCAACGTCACTGCAGACACACATGCGCACACACTCGGGCGTGGCCAGGTACTTGTGTGTGGATTGTGGCAATGGCTTCACCACTGAGATGACTCTTATCATGCACAGGTAAACACCACAGCAGCTGACGTAACTTTGAGAAACTCACAGCTGATATTTTTGAACTTTTGATTCTTTTTCTGTCTGTTTCATCTTTTTTCATCCCGGTCTTTTGCAGGAAGTCCCACACTGCAGATCCCCTTCACAAGTGTCAGTTCTGCAACAAAACCTTCACCAACATGACCAAGTACCTCTACCACCGTAGAACCCACCTCAGCCGTGATCCATCTGGCACACCTGTCCCTGTCTCCATGGTAGAAAAATAATCATATCCCCCCCCCCCCCCCCAACCTCAAGTTAATTACAATGACATTTAAATTTGACATAATATGCTTATTTTTACAGGTCTCAGCTCCAAGAAGAGCATCTCTCTCTGCTCTGGCCATTCTACAAAGAGCAAGAGAGAAGAATAGTCTCACGGATGAGACAAAGATCAACCTCCTGGCCCCTCTCACAGAGGATGAGATGGAAAAATTTGGAGAAGATCCAATCCAAAATTGTCAGACCAGAGTGGAAGGAGGTGAAGTGGAGAAGCAGGGGGAGGACAACAACATGGAGGTGTCTGACCCACTTTTAGACAACACAAATGGCCCCCAGCAGGTGGAAGATGCCACCAAGTCTGGCAGAGCTACAAACCCTGCTCCCATGGAGGACACTGGTGTAGGAGTCACAGCTGGAGCTGCGCCATCGGAGAAAGGGCCTTTTTCTTGTCGTTCTTGCTCTAAGACCTTTACCTCCCAACTGCAGCTGGTTCACCATCGACGTAAGACCCATGTCACTGAGCGCAGCTTTATGTGTGGCATCTGTGGCAAGTCTTTTAAGAAGCAAATCCACGTTCGCAACCATATCCGCATTCATACCGGTGAGCGGCCCTTCCAGTGTTCTGACTGCGGCAAAACCTTCTCAGCTCTGGCCAATCTGATGAGGCACAATCTCATCCACTCTGGTGTGCGACCATACCGCTGTGATGTCTGCCACCGCTCGTTTTCTCAGTCGTCCAACCTCCGTCAGCACAGCCTGCTGCACTCCAGTGCTGCAACACTCTGCTGCCCAGACTGCCCTGCCACCTTTCGCTGGCCTATCAAGTTAGCAGCACATCGCTACACTCAACATCCAGGGGCTCCAGCCCCTTTCCCATGTTCTCACTGTGAGGCTGGCTTCCTGACTAGGAGGCAACGAGACAGCCACTGTCTGGAGCAGCACCCCACCCTGGTGCAGGCTGGTACAGGGACAAAAGACGGCAAAGAGACAAACAACAAAGCAGAGTTGACCTCAGAGCCCTCCACCTCAACCACAGCAGAGACAGAATCAGGGGATTCAACCAGTCTTGTGCGGTGGGGTCTAGATTGTAATGTTTGTGGGAAGAAGCTCAATTCTCCTGCCAATCTGCGACTTCACAGACTGAGCCACTTCGCCTTAGGCCCCGGGCGGTCGCGGTGTGCCACCGGAAAGCGCCCCAAAGCCCACCAGTGTCCTATCTGTGGCAAACTATTTGTGTCTTCCTCTGGAGTTGTACTACATCAGCGGGTCCACACGGGTGAGCGCCCGTTTCCTTGCCAAGTGTGCGGCAAACGTTTCCGTCAGAACACACACCTGCGAGAGCACCTGCGCACACACTCGGGCGAACGGCCATTTCGCTGTGAAGTGTGCGGAAAGGGTTTTGTCCAGAGTATGCACCTGGCCGAACACCGTCGAACACACACGGGCGAACGGCCACATGTATGTCTGCAGTGTGGCAAAGCCTTCAAGACCTTCTCCAACCTGAGAAACCACAAAAAGACGCACACTAGGCAGCAGAAGCTGGATGAAGTGGCTACTGCCCAAGCTGCCATGGAGACCAGCTCCGCCGCGGCAGTGGTGGACGCTTCGGCAGTGGAACTAGCTAATGGGCAGCCTCAGCTCATTCAGATCCAAGCCTCCGATCTTCCACAGGTCAGAATGTATATCCTACTCACTCATCTCTAAAGCACTGCATTAAGTTAACATGAGCTGGGTGCCATAGGGACCCAGGGAGGAAGTTTAGTCCAATCTAGTTAACCGGTAAACTATGTAAATGAAAGTTTAGAGTTAAAACAGGATATTTAATCAGCACCTGTAAATAAGTCTGTGTACTCTCTGCTGTTGAATTATTCAGAATTCTGTTTTCTTCTCTCAGACACAGGGCACTCCTACTATCATGTGTAATGAGTTTGGAGAGACCATAGCCATCATTCAGACCAGCGAGGGAGAAGCGCTGCCTCTGGAGCAGGCCTTGGAGATTTATCACACAGCTTTGGAGAACGGCCTCACTATGGACACAGTCGCTGTGGATGGACTGCAGATCCTCTGAGGACGAGTTTAAGTGGACAAAAAATTAAGTTTGTTGTGCCAAATTGATGAGTCACGTACTTGTCTTAATACTGACTGACTACTGAGAGATTGAATATTCAGTTCAGACTAACTGGAACCAGATAATTATGCACTGGACAAGAATGCTACAAAACTGATATGGAGCTCAGCAAACAGACCAAAATGATTAATCTTTCCTACAAAGCTATGAGAGGGAACAGGAATAAAGTTAACTGAAATAATGCATGCTAAAATTAAGGATACATTCATCATGAATAAGGACCAGTGCCTCAGATGAGAGGATGATTTGTATGATTCATTTTATAATTGATATGAAATGGATGTGATTTGTCTTCAGGTTTGGTAGTATTGTTGTAAAAAGTGAAACTCAATAAAATGTAGAATGTTTTTTTAAGGTGATAAATATGTAAGCCATGCGTTCATTCAACACAACCATATGTTAAAAGTTCCCATACAGTACATAGTCAAATGTACACTGTAGAGATGATGTATCAGTTACATTTTAAAGGTGCTTGGACAAAAATCATGCTTAATTTCAGAACCACATATTGTATATCTGCTTAAGGAAAACTGTTCACATTACCAGCGATAAAATCACTTTAATTGAACACCTATTTTTATTTGCATACTGAAAGATACAGATACAAACTTAAATTATTCATATAAATTCCTCTCTTGTATACTAGAACAGCAAAACAAGGAGTAGAACACAAACATTAATAGCCATATTTATTGTTTTTTTTTTCCATTTCATGTGTTTTACCTTCAGTAATGGGTGTCTTAAAAGTCAACTTATGTTCACTGACAGATTTTTCCTTAATATAATGAGTCTACTGACTCTACAGTAATTATTTACAACACAACCAAGTCTTGCACAAAGACACAACCAGTATTAGATCCTACCAGCTCTCTTTGATTCATTCCACTCCCCTCACTTCCCCTAGTTTTCTCCCCAGTTTTCTCGCTGCGTGTCTAAAAGGGAGGTCTGGAAAGAGCAATAAAGTGACAAAGGGAGGAAGGAGGTAAGGAAAGAGGTGGAGGAAGGAGATGTACAGTTTAAGTGTTGAGGCTATAGAATCAAACTTAGCAAGGGACAGAGTGGCATACAGGGTGGTCTAAAAACATACAGCTGATTATGCTGAAAGAATATAAAAAGTCTGTTGTGTTTATCGTCCTCTTTGAAATGTACAATAAAAATAACTGCACCACAGATCCTTGCTGAGGTGAAATGCAAGGGAAGACTACAATGTTCCACAGGTGTGGAACAGCTTCTCACACCTACCCTAAAAAGTATATTTAGAAAAAAATAGTACAAGAAATCAACAGTTGGCAGAAATGAAGAAAACATCTGCCAGAAATTAGAACAGAACTAAGGACGGGAGTTCACTGCAATGATATATGTAGTAATAATAAGAATAACCATAGGAATAGTACAACAACAAACTAAATATGACAATGTGAAATACAAATCAAATTGTTTAAAAAAGTTAATAAAACTGCTTGGCAAATGGCAATAGAGGATTCAGACCATATTAGCATGACCTCTACGACTAAGAGCCAGGATGTGCCCGTTGACTCTGACCCACCTCCTTCCTTCATGGCTAGCGAGTGAGAGGCACAGGAATGCTCGGTTCCTACCTACTGGCATGTGCTAGGGTCAGTCGCAAGAAGGGAGGACTTGGCCAGACGTGTAATTTCAGGAATGATGGCACTGCCAGAAGTCAGTCAATTTTTCAGTCACTCCTGGAATAGTAGACCTCCCCTAAAAGGTCTACATGTGAGAGATAAAATGGAGAAAAAGGTCTTTCCAGGCCCACAGTAACGAGTTCTCTTGTTCAACCAAATAGTTTCCGGCTGTTGAGGGCCCAGCCCCCTAATGTCAGCAGAAACAAGACACAAGCTGACAACAGTTAAGTCTAAATACAGGTTGTTCTTCAAGCAGATACTTACTGCTTTCACTCCTTTAACACTATTAAAAACAAATATCAAAACATATATTGTCCTTGTTTTAAAACTGCTGACTTTTCACTGTCTCAGAATGGGTTATGCAGGTCTTTCCGTCCAAAACAAGAACCCTTTCTTTATCGAGGCACAATGGTCCTTCGTTCACTGGCATTGATGGGAGCTTTCTCCAAGGTCGTTAATACAGAGTGCTAATTCAAGTGAGGGAATTAAGAGTTTGCAGGGTGTGTCAGAGTGTGTGTGTGTGTGTGTGTGTGTGTGTGTGTGTGTGAGTGTGTGTGTGGTAGTTTTTAATACCACTAGTTTTTCACATGTCCTTTTTTGGTAGCGTGTCACACATTACCAAAGAAAAGGCCCAACATAGCATTCAGACATCTCTCACTCTCACAGGTTGGCCACTGAGAAAAAAAAAAGCATGTGAAAGCGTGTAGGGGATGGAAAGGTGTGACTTCAACTGTCCTCAATCTAATTTGTCAGCATCTCTCATCTAGAAGAGTCCTTTGAATCACGAGGATCCTCTGGGCTCCCCTCTGTCCCTTGCTCTATGTCTTCATCCTGCAGGTCCCCACCTCCTCTCATATATCCTTCTCCTGACTGGGAGCTAGAAGGTCCAGGGAGGTTGCCAATTGAGTCAGGGATACCTAAACCAGAGACATCAGAGGGGGCAGCTGTCTGCATGATCTTCTGCCGGACCTCCCTGATCTTCAGCTGCAGACACACCTTAGTGGGAAATATATCAGAGTATCTTGTCTGGAAGGCTGCAGTGGCCTGAGCTGGGAACACAATGACAAGAGAAAAACAACACAAATCAATGTCTACAAATGGAATCTCGTTCTGAATTCATGCTTGTAGATATAGTGTGTGTGTGTGTGTGTGTGTGTGTGTGTGTGTGTGTGTGTATGTGTGTATTACCTGATGGAAAGAAGCCCTGCTCCTGGAACAGCTGCATGACCAGCGCTCGCCTCTGGTCCAGTGTTCGCCGCAGCGAGGAGTAC
This sequence comes from Etheostoma spectabile, assembly GCF_008692095.1. NCBI lineage: Eukaryota > Metazoa > Chordata > Actinopteri > Perciformes > Percidae > Etheostoma > Etheostoma spectabile. Next base: position 12,138,347 of record NC_045738.1, on the reverse strand, counting down.
GGCACCTTATCAAACTCCAGATCTGTCAGGATGTCTTCTCCGTCTGTGGCTGGGTAAGGGACAAACAGGTGGAGAGGTTGAGTCTCCAGAAAACTAGTTCCAATACTGAGGATCTTTATTTATGTCCCTTCAGGCCCCATCATCTTTGATACACTCCGAGAGGGGGGGGGGGACTAACCAAGCAGGAAAAATACAGCAACTTTTGGGTGAATCGGTTCTCCAAGTAAGTGATTCTTATCCAGCTCAGAGATTTTTATTTTTTTATTTTCAAACTAGTCCAAACAGTTTGACAAAAAAAAAAAAAAAAATCTTCATTCAAGGTTCACTTTTTACAGAGCTTTCAACGGCATCTTTCAAATTTTCTTAGGCGTCCTATATACCTAGCTGACATGTTTTACTAAGCCAATCACTTATGTTTTTATTGTTGGGAAAAAGAAGAAGGAAAAAAGTAAGACTTAATAACTTTTGAACGCACCATGCATAGACTGGGTCAGTAGTGAGTCACCACAGTGGCCTTCCATTACAAGATCAATAACAATGTTTGTTGTTTCCCTGTTTCTTATTGTTTTTACTAATGAAAATAATCACTTTTGAAAACAAGTATGACAGATTCTTACTGAGATAAGAGTAAAGTAAAAACTTAAACTAAACTATGGAGAAGGAATTGTTGAGGTCATTAAAATAAAAAACATAAAAAAACTTAAAAATAAAAGTGCAAACACACAAAAAATACAAGACCTCTCCTTCAGTCCCAAACCCCTCAACCTATGCTTTCATTACACACATCACCTATCCAGAACTAACAAAAGACCGGAAAAAAATACTCCAACTGAAATACATTAGAGTCGTTGCTCCTTCCTGCGTGTTACCTGCTCTGTCGAAGGTGAAGATGTCCCCCTCGCATTTGGCGGCACTTTTAGGTGTGTTGGGCTCTGAGCTGCAACTTGAGCGCCGCCGACTCTTTCTCTTAGGAGAGACTTGCTCGTCAGTGGCTGAGTCCAAATCTAGAAGCACACAGAGGAAACAAACTTTATCAGCAGAGGTTAAATCTCCATATGTATCTGGATTCATCACAATGAACTGTGTGGATCATCATAAACCTAAAGTCATTAACACTAGAGAGAGTTCTACCTTTGCTTTCATAAACAACAGAAACTATTTGCTGCTCGCCAAACAACTCTACAGCAAAAGCATTAAGTCAGATTATCATGTGATTGAAACCTGTAGAGTTCTTCCTCTTGCGACGGTAGCTGCCCAGAATGGCGCGGGGTGAAGTGGCCAGACTCTGCAGGGTGGGTGAAGGCAAAACCTCTTCAGGCCGAAACTCTGGCAGCTCGGCAAAGCGCTCCTCAAAATACACTTCTGACAGCACCCTGCCAGACCAACACGCGCACACACACACAATATACAGTATATATACACTGTCCACAAATCATTTCTGCAACCTTGCTCACAAGATTCATAAAGTTGTCAACTCACTTGTCTACCGAGTCAAAAGTCTTCTTAAGTGGCGGTGGGCGGGCTTTGACTTTTTTGGGTGCAGGACCGTCTTTGTCAGTCTGTGGGGGTGGCAGGCTGGGTTCCGTGGCTGATGGAGGGGGAGGAGGTGAGGAGGGGAGGGAATCTCTCCATCCAGTCTGCACACAAAGTTCAATTTAAGTATTGTATACAAAGTCACAAACTACGTTGCGTATCAACAACAACTGGGCAGTTTTGCCTCATTATGTTAGAGCTGAGACTCAGTATGTGATGTTCCTCTCACCTCTTTGGCGCTTGTGCTTTCTCTATGTCGTGTGTCAGAGGAGTCTGGAACACTGGAGCCCTCCAGGGTCCTTTCAGAGGGTGGCGGCTCCTCAGTAGGATGTGTTGATGGAGACCCTGTCTGCCCCGCCAACTCCGGTTCAAAGGAGAAGTGGCTAGTGGCTGTAGCTTCTCTCTCCCTTTCTCTCTCCCTCTCCTTTTCCCTTTCTCTCTCTTTTCCTCGCCCTCCTCCTTCATAGCTGCCTACAGGGATGTTTGCCACTGTTGCCTTCACCTTCTGAGGGGTCCTGACTGGAAGCTGGGTTAGTTTGGGTGTACCTGGTGTATTGCCTGAAAAACACAAAGATAAAGACAAGTCAAAATATAATATTGTTAAATGAAATCCCTACAAATCATGTCAAGTGTTCTAAAAACAATACATGCAGCCCTACCAGGCGTTTGGCTCTGAAGTGGAGGACTGCAGGGCCTTATGGACACAGCTGAGCCACTGGGAGGAGCCACTGAGCTGCTATTAGTGGAGGCCTGCCTCTCCAGATGTCTGTCCGAATGTGTCAGCAGTTCTGTCTGCCTCTCAGCTTGTCTGTCAGTTTGTCGATCTGCAGGTCTGTCCGGAGGCAGGTGCCTGTCTGCCTGTCTGTCCAGATGGGAATGCAGATGTGGGTGCGTGACTGTAGTGGGGGTTGCTGTGTATTTGGACAGGATGTGGGGGGAAGCACTGGAAGGGGTGGAGACGGAGTAGACCACGCTGGGCGGTACTGCTGTCATGGAGACCACACCTGTTGCCATGGTGACGCTAGGTGAAGGAGGGTATACGGCGGTGACTATCTGGCCCCCGGAGGCTGAGGCAGGGGCTGAGATGGAAGGCTGTGGAGACTGAGCTGTGGCTAGGAGCGGTGGCTGACCTGGATGAAGGAAACAGGAGACCCAAGAGGCCAAATGTTCTTTATATTTTCAGTACAGTGATAATTTATAACCTTTTTACATCAATAAATGTCCATATTGCTTCTTTTTTGCAAATTAATATAACAAATCAGTGATTCAGTCCTTCATGCCAACCATTGGTCCAGATTTGACTTTGTGAATGTGCTTTTAAACATGTTGCGGTATTTAATTAGTCCTACACCACATTGACAACTGCCCACCAAAGATTTTGAGAGAAAAATTTGGATATTGTAGTACAGGTGTCAGCAACTAAACAAGCAAGTTAAAGCATGGGCCAGTTGTTTCAGCATTCATCATTGGACAACACGTTTTATAGGGCGCACAGAAGAACAGAACCAGTGAGCTCTCCACAACACTGACCCGCAATCAGTGGCTGAACTAGCGTCTGTCCAGGTGGTGCGATGGCTGTGAACCCAAGTGTTGCCAGGGGCGATGGAACATATGCAGATCCAGTCACCGGCAGGGCTTGCTGGGTGGGGGAAGCACCTGTTGTCGTGGAGACCAGAGGCAGAGTGGATGGGACCCCTGGAGTGGAGTGGACATAGGTGATCCTGGACGAGGAGGAACAGAAAAAGGAAGAGGGAATTAGAGGAGAAAAATATGAGGAATAAAAATGAAGATGGCACAAGAGAGCAAAGCCAAAAATATCAAGAAAGGTGACAGATGTGTAATGATACAATAATGAGCCAGAGGAGGAATAAGAGGAGACATGATAGAGACATGATTACAAGGAAAGACGAAGACAAAAAAATAAGTGCTGCAGTGAGGGTCACTGGGTGAGTGTACATCACAGCGAGCAGCACTTGATGACTAGTGCTATATGTGTGTGTGAGTGTGTGTGTGTGTGTGTGTGTGTGTGTGTGTGTGTTAGGAGCTGAGAGGTAGTGTGGGGGTGGCAGAGGCAACTTGGGCCACCAGCAGCATGACTAACACATCCAGAATAGAGCTGCACTGCTACAGTTGCACCCCTGCTGGAGTTTTTGTTTCTCATATTGTCTGCTCGCTATTCTTTGACAAATCTGGACATCGCTGCCATATCAAACAATTCAACTTCTTTATATAAAGTATAATTTATGAAGTACTATAATGTAACTGTAGTTACAACTGATGTCATGTGTTTTAGGCTACGACATTTGTTGACACATACAGCTAACATCTCCTCACTATCCGCAAGAATACTTTGAACGTCAACAAGAAGTAACGTCACCCAACATTGCTTAGAGCACCTTTAATAGAGTTTTTTTTTCTTTTCAAGAATCACTGCAAGTCCCATTAATGTCTTGCTGTCTCCCATTTAATAACTGCAAAAGTAGTATATTCTGAAAAAAGAAAGCACAGCACTAAACCAATAATGGTCAAAGCTGGTCCATCATTTCAATTATTTGCTCGTGTTGAAACTCATTTAAAAAAAATATTTATTCTAAGCATGTAGACAGGACATGCAAACAGCACGCCTCATCCACATTGTTTCTGTAGCTCTACTCTATGTAAATCCTTTCTAGGAATAATGGAGCCACTACTAAGATTAACAGTAGCCCAGGGTAAGTGAGGTTGGGCATTTGCTCATAAATGGGTGCCTGTTCGTCAGAGCTGAGTCAAGCTTTACTGGAACATAATTTGTTTATAGCCCCTTTTAGACATTTGATCTGTAACATTGTTGGGTTCATCTATTTGTTAAAGAAATAGCATTTGGGCTTTCAAACATAGATCTCTCCATAATACACTGTTACAAGTGAGTGAGAGAGTGCTATGAAGAGAGATATGGCGCTTTAATAGACAGAACAACGCACATAAATAATGCATGCCGACAGCACCCATCCTGTTCTAATTAGGTTTGTATAAAGGAAAATAGATAACGTATTTAAGTTAAGTTTTGGCTCTCATCTAATTTCTCATTTTGCCCATATGTTGTTAAACATTTACTGGATTTTCATCCTTTAAGCAGCTGGAAGGAAAGAAGCAGTTTAGGCCGGCAAACAGGCTGGTAATCTGACCAATTTTCCTTTGTTGTCTTGCAATGGAAAATAAAATAACTTGTCAGTTGGAAAAAAAATAATTCTTACCTGAAATGAGAAGAGAACCTCTCTTCCGATCTTAAAATTGGCTCATGTACAGTATTTTGTTCATAAAAAGGGTATATTACCCAGATTTAATTTCCTTGCATATTAGGAATAATAATTAGGCTAAAGCTTAAAATTGATTACACAGCTATCTTAAGGCAGAAGCAAGTCAGGTGTTTAGATCATAACATATTGTGTTCTGACAAACTCTAAATACTTATGCAAACAAGATAGCCACATGCACATACATTTACAAGGAAGTGCATGTCTGAAAGAGCCTTTATATAGACTTCTTTCAGTGCCAGGTGGGCGGATTTAGTTTATGAAAATATAAAGAGTGCTCGGCAGGCAATTACAGAAAAGCATTTCAAAGTCAGTTTAGAATAACTGTTTGGGCTGAAAACTAATATGCACTCTTTGTTTCGTTTATTCTGGCGCACCTAAGTGGTGACGTTTGCCACTTTAGTACAAACTATAGGCCTACAGTTATTGAAACTGTCGTTTGACATAGTATTCCTGTTTGCCAAGGTGTAGAACGAAAAGCACAAAAGTGTGTGGTGTTGTAGTTTCAAAAGGTATAGGATCCATATTTATTTTTTCATCATAGTTTATTTTCTACCTGGTTGGAGCTGGTGGCAGGAGTACAGCCTGGGAGGGGGCTGATCCTGGAGCCACCACAGCCGCTGTGCCAACTGTTACAGGGAAGGGGCTGGCAGGGTGGACGGCTCCACCTTGAGGCAGCTGGGACTGGACCACAGGCATGGGGGCTATCTGGATGATCTGGCATGCAAAGAGAAAGTCATAAAGTAAGGGATATGATCAATACAAATGTGTAAATGGGGGGCAATGCATGTGGTGAGCTCATGATTTGTTACTAAAAGATATTGACACAAATTATAAAGTTCTCATTTGAGTGTCTCCAGTGAAGTGCTTACGAACCTTGCTTCCTGTCTGAGCACCGTTCTGGACCGGAAGAGGTGGAGCCACAATGGGAAACTGCTGGGCAGGGGCTGGTGCTGTCCGTACGGTTGCCATGGGAACAAGCATTTTTCCCTGGAGCACTGGAGACTGTGTTTGCACTGAGGCACAGAAAAAGGAAGGGAGAATGGGCATTGTAGTAACCAATAAATAGTATGATATACACACCTTACCATGACTCTACTTAATTACTGAGATGACTGCAGTTTTAAAACTCACCTCTAGTTCCCGGGCTAACCACTCCCACTGCTGAGCTGGGTGTATATCCTGTCAGTGAACTTGTCGCCTGATGCTTTCCATTGGCCAGGGGCATGTGTGTGGGTGGAGCTGTGGGCAAGTTGAAGATACTGGTTGGCTGGCCGAGTTGCTGAGGTGGACTCTTGGGGTTGGCAGGTAGGGTGGGCAGGATGTACTGAACTTGTGTGATGGCCTTACCCCCAGGGGATGCTAGGGAAGAGGCAGGAAGGAACTGAGGATGAAGCAGGGAGAGAGGCACGGGCCCGTTGGTTTGGCTATGCGGTACTGAAACAGTAGAGGAGGAAAACGCTTGCTGCTGGCAGGGCTGAGGTTGGTGGGAAGGGGTGATGAGCTGTACAGTAGGTTGAGCAGACAGAGTTCCTCCTAACACCAAATTAGTCACTACACCACCAGGTCCTACGCCTGCACCTAAAGGATTAGGTGATGATGAAGAGTAGTACCCACCACCTGTGGCTTGGACCCCACTTCCTGATCCTGAGCCAATCAGAAATTGTGGCTGCTGATGGGGAGTCAAGGACTTCCTCTCTGGCGGATGCGGGCTAGATAACGTTCCTCCATCTCTGGGTTTGCTGGCGATGGGGAGCGGTGTGCTGATAACAGGACGCATTACATTGGTCACCACCGTAGATGCAACCCTTACAGCGCCAATGCCCTGAAGTGGGTTCCCCCCAAGTGAACCTACTGATGAGGAAGGATGCCCTCCAGCTGGAGAAGTGGAGATGACTGAATGGCCAGAAGTGAGGGAGATAGATGTGGCTTGCACTCCTCCTCCCCCCTCTCCCCCAAATGTGTCCTTACCCTCTCCTCTATCCTTCCTCCTGTGATCTGAAAATGCTCCCCCTCCTGACCTCCCCTCATCACAACGCTTGCTGCTGGGGTAAGAGGACAGTGAGACACTCCTACCATGAGGGGTATGGTGTGAAGAAGATGATAATGCAGAGGAGCAAATGACTGGAGCAAAAACTCTCTGAAAAGAAAGATAGAGACAATTATATGAGGTAACATGGATATATTTGAGGCCAAATACTTTAAAATGACAAGATAGACTGAAAACAGAAAAATGATTGTTCAAGCCGGTTACCTTCCGATCACTTTCGTCTCCAGAACCGTTCTCACTATCGCTGTCAGTCACTCGCTCCTTACATTTGAGATCTATGGAACTGCTAGGATAAGGGTCCTCTGTAGAGAAGAAAAAATATACTAGAGCTACAATTGACCTTGCAATTTATAATCCAATCAAGTCAGGGTGTGCTTAGTGTCTGAGTCAGCTCTCAATGCCATAGGCTCTTTAAAATCAAAACACTGAAGTGGTCAAAAACTGGACACAATTTAGCAAAATCCTGAGCTATATATAATGTTATCGTACTACTGAATAACAAATCCACATGCAGTTGCTGGAAATGTACTAAGTTGGTTAATAACACAGGAAGCAGTATACTAACACTTAAATAAATCTAATCTAACATTCGGTTTTATGAACAGAGTAGGTCTGATTTCTCACCAATGACATCGTCATCTCCCTCCTCCTCACAGATGACCATGCGCTCCTCGTCACTGGTCATGTCCTCGCTGACCCCCCTCTGAGACTGTGACAGGGGTGGGGCATGGCTTGAAAACTGACTGCCACTTTCCCCACACATCTAAGAAGATAAAAAGTAAGTGACCGTGAAGCAGAGATGGTTTTAAAACAAGTGATTTCTTCTTAGTGTTTAATAATTACTATATTCCAGATGTGTCAATGAGTCTTCTGGGTATTTTATGAGCAAAGATTCCCTTTTATCATAGAAAAATCCTCGTATTGCACTGCCACAATTGGCACACTGTTAAAAAATGGATTCTGTTAAACTAATTCTGTTAAAGTGACTCAATTGGGGGAAAATTTTCTTTATTTAAGTCATGTTTACAAAAACAACAATAGAACATTTTTTATGTCTCATGCAGTGATAATGGTCTCCAATTTATAGATAGACGTGCAAAGTTGCAGGTCTATGAGCTGTGCTCCTCTCTTACCTGGGCCAGTTCTGCCAGTGCCTGTGTATTGCCTCTATCACTCCGCTCCAGGCTGTGCATGGCACTTTGAGAGAAGGCTCGGGGACGGGTAAGCTGGCCCACATGACCTTTTCCTGTGCTCCTTTCAGACACACCCACCAGTCCTGGACCAACCCCCTTCAGCTCCACAGAATGCGGTTCTACCAGGGGCAAAAAAAAAAAAACAGATAAAAGACTGACAGGTATAAGAATACTGTTAACGACTTGCTAGAAACATATATACACATGTGTATGTTTATATTCTGAGTGCCGAGTGAAACCAACCTGTGGACTCAGACATGCTCCTCTCTCTGATGTCTTTGCCCCCTAGGACCCCACGGCCCTCAGAGCTGGACTTCTTCCTGTCTTTGTTGCACCATTTCCAATCTGGGTGGGCCTTAAAGTGGGCCTCTTTTACCTGGTAACAGGAGAAGGGACAAGAAGGAGGGAGTTAGTGAAAAACAAAACAAAAATATAGTGTATGTACTATAGGTTAGCACAGAAGCATTAAGTTGTATAATCTTAAAGTTTGTGTGTTTTTTATCTGTAAATGCATTGGTGTACCTGGAAGGCCAAATCATGGTACTTTTGTTTCTCCTTAGGTCCCAGAGCATACCACCACTCTCCAAGAATCTTGCTGACTGTCCTGTTGTCCTGGTTTGGGTGCCGCTGGTGCACCAATGCACGATGGCGCTTACTAAAAATCATGAATGCATTCATTGGTCGCCGGATGTGGTCCTTCTCCCTCTGAAAGAGTGAGCAAGAAAGATAGAGAGATATTACATATTTCAATAAAAAGAACATTGAGGATTTTGATATTGATGATGGGAGCAGTGAAAAGACTACCTTTCCAGGGCTGCTCTTATCTCCATCTTTGGGCAGTGCACTGAGGGACTGAGTGCGTCTCTTTACTGGTGATGTAGAGAGGGGCTGCTCTGGCACAACTCCTGGGAGGAAACTGAAAGCAGACAAAAAACACCCTCTGTTTGTCATCTTCATTTGATATTTTCCTTGTGGACAATACACTCATGCAGGCTTACAATTAATACTTACTTACTCTTTATTATTTAAAACTGGGAAATGTTCTACTTTGTAACTAGTATTATTATTTATCTTAAAACTAAGTTTATCAGATGTAGGTGCAGAGCACAAGTAGTTCATCTACCATGAGATACATCAGCAGATTCAGCAGATAGCTCAACCATTTCAATGGCTGACAGCCTGGCCACTGCCTTTCATATAGTGATAGAGCCCAGAGATGGAATGCTTTTGTTCCCATCTGCTTTGTTCTGGCATTGAGCTCTTCTGCCCAAATTAGCACGAGGATACAGAAAATATCACACTCCCATACTGTATGTGTGGGTACACAGTACCACTGAGAAAATTACTGTGAAGGCTGACTCGGACAATGCTTTTACATACAGACACTGATAGGAGTGTATGTGCAGTGTTTAACTTTATGTGTTCATTTAACCTTAAAGCTGCGCACATTAAATCCCTTTAAAAAAAACTGCACTTACGGGTCATCCACGTCACTCTCGGTCTCGCTGTCAGGCCTCTCCATCTCCGTATCTCCTTTCTCCTTCTCTGGAGGCGGCTCATCAGAAGAGGGGGGAGGCCGGGACGGAGGACCTCTCTCTACAATGGGAGGTGCTTCTGCGGGCTCCTGTGACTGCGCTGCAACCCCCTGACACTCTGAAGAAGAACAACAAAAAGATACAAACTTGTTCAGGGCAAAGTAAACAATATATGGGATAACAAACAGTGTTAAACCCAAGGAAAATGACATGAAACTGGTGATAACACATATTCTCCAGTCATTAAGTTAAACAATAAATGTATTTAGTAGTACCTGTCTTCAGACTGGCTGCTTGGGGATGGTTGACTGGGTGCGGACCCTCTCCTGGCTGAGAAGAAGCATCTGATTGGGTGGGTGCCAGGAAAGGGACCAATGAATGCCAGGGGAAGACTGGAACTGACCGGGGCTCTACATTGGTCCACACTGCAGGGGAAAACAGCATTGTTCATTAAAACCAACACCATCTGATGTCCAGAGCTCTATAAATTCTTCCCTCTTCAGAAATCACTTTCAAAAGAACCAGGCCTTCTTACATTCAGATTGACATGCTGAGGGCCTGCAGTGTAACACTCCCACCAGAGATGCATTAATATTCCAATCACAAACTCTAATCATCTCTTTAAATGTGTTTGAAATGAGACATGTTTTTTATTATTATTTTGGAGTGAAATAACCACAAATAAATTCACTAAAATCAGGGTAAGCTCATTGCTTTGACAGCAGCTCCTTTGGATGCACAGCGCTACTGCCTTTTAATTTAGCCATCTAGTAAGTGACTGGTTAGTATCTGGAACACTAGGTGAATGCAATTAACTACCTGTCAGAATACAAAGAATATATCAGTACTGCCACAGTAGCTCATTTCTAGCCCCTTAACTGGTTAAATCACTCCAACAACAGCAGATGTACAAAAGGACTCTCTGTTCTAAATAACAGGCTCTCTGAACCCCCATAAATAAGCAAGGAATTGTATGAGGACTGTAAAATATTATTTTTTCCATCTTTGGAAAATAAATCTTTTATTGAGGATGACTTTCCCAAAAAGTTTAAAGTAACAAAAGCTGAGTGTATCTGTCACCTTCTACAATAGGTTTTGTTTGATATTAATAATTAACACTTTTGTTGCGTTATGTTACAAGTAAACAATAATGAAATGTTGCTGTATGGATCAGATCTGGCATAAATGATACTGTATTCCCATATAAACAGTTAGGTAAGTGAGATGGACTAACCAAACATGCTTAATCCTTGGCGGAGATACTGAGGATTCTCTGAAGAGAACATTGTTGAAGGAAATCCTTGGTGTTTCTCGCAGCAAAAACAATAGGTTCTTTTAAAATCACTCTTCTACAACACACAGAAATCCAGGTAAAGAAACATCTTAAATCCAAAACCTCGAGCTGATATTGCTGGAAAGCTCACGGATGACGACAGTTGCCCAAAGGTGTCTGTATCAGTTTCATCCCTACAGGTTGCGGCCATCACTCACAACAATTACGGCATCATCAACCTGCATCACGGAGATTTTAAGATGTTTTGGAGAGGGATACTGTTTAAGTTCCAATGCGAGTAAAAATTAAATATGTCTGTCAAGTAGAGTGCATCTCTCCGTATCGTTAATGCCGCATTATAATAACGCACCTGTAACACTTAAACATCAGTGGACAAAATGTACTACAAACGATACAATACTTAGGTTACAATTGTACGAATGCAACAGTGTATTGACGATCCACTGAAACTATTGTGATCAAAGGAAAGGTTCCTCTTCCCTTTGGTCTAATTACCCCCGATGCCCTCTCTCCCCGTTTGTTTACATTACTCCAGCAGCTTGGTGTTGAAGGGGTTATCAAGGCCTCTAGCCCATCCACGGCCTGGATTTTAACATCCGCCCGGAAACTACGCAGTCTTTCTGGGCCATGTCGAGCCTTGCTCTGTGCTACAACACAGCTGCAGACAGATGGGCTTGGCAGCTATTAGAAGCAAAGCCCCCGACTGAAACCGCCACAGGGCTGCTGTAAGAGGGTTTTATATCGATCAGGCAAAGCAAGACTGCAACAAGCAAATTGGGGCGATCAAAGCTAAGGTGATTCGTCAAACTCGGAAGAACTGCGAAAGAAACTGCTTGTTGTCCAAGTGTTCTTTGTTAACGTACACACCTTCAATACTTTCTGATTCATACAATAAACCAACAGAGACGCCAATTTAGCTCTCTCTCGTAACAACCGGAGCCTCAAGTAAACCGCTCCAAATTGGACCAACCTCTCGGGAACGCCCCTGGTCGTGCACACGCCGTACAGACAGAGGCAAAAGAAACGCAATTGTTCTCATGTCTCAACTACGAATGCGTATTAACAGGTACTGGCTGCCAAAATAATCCAGCGAGTTGTTTAAGAAGTGCATTAAACCAAATACGAACTAACTTGTTTTTCCTATAACCTGCTCTCAGAATTGTACTATGCACCAGTTTTAACCTGACAGTTCCGTTAACACCTGCCAATATCCGAAATAGCCTTTAAAAGGATAGCGACCAACTTCGGTTTATCCTTGTTTACTGGGCACTAGCAGATGTTGACTGTAAATCTGGTGCATTCATCCATCACCCAGTGCTTACAAGCCCACTATCCATCAGTTTGATTATCAAGAAAGCTACCAAACACTATCGTCTCTATTCTCCAAGCTCTTACTGGTCTCTTTATAGTCTCTAATCTACCAGCCCATTTCCTACCTGGCCAATCTGACCACAGAACTGACGTTAGCTAGCAACTGATGGGTCTACAACACAGCGATAAAAGCGACCACGGTGAGGACTCCTGACTCCAGTCGGCGAGGACAAAAAATGGGGATGAATCGCAGTTATTTTCTTCCACAAAGCAGCAAACGAGTGGCTGGTAGAAGATGCCCGAATACTGGACCTGAACCCGACATGGGGGTGGGGGGGGGCTTTACAAAAAGCGATACAGCAGCGTTAGGTTAAAGCCTTTGGTGAGATCCGTCCGTCTGCAGCAGGTTAGCTAACCACTTCGTAGGGACGACATCGGTGCGCACACCGTCCAGTTCAGTTAATACTTGATGTCACGAGTGTTGTTTTGGTCCAGAAAAGTCCTTGTAGATCATCTCCACAGCTCCTAGCCCGAGTTTAATCCTTTATTTTTGTTTCGTTTCCCTCTTTCTCTCTCTCGCTCAAGCCTTGGCCCTTTCTTTCTCTTTCCCTCCCTCTTCCTCTTGTTGTAAAACTAGGCTGCTGCCCCCCCCCCTGCACTCGCCCCCTCCTCTTCCCGTCCTGTCAACCTCGCCCAGCCTTGTCCCGCCCTCCTCGGCGTATTCCAATTGTTTATTGGACAGTACAGCCACCTGTCATCTGCCCGCCGCGAACCCTGATTGGTCAGAGTGTGCACTGGAATGCCAGTCATATGCAAATTTTACTCGGCTTTATGACCAACTGCTTCTCTAGCCACAATAACTGCACTTATCTCAAATATACAACACCAATAAATAAAAAAATAAATAAACATCATATAGTTTTATTGTGTGTTATTGGCGTTCAAGTGATTAATCAAAAATGTATATGTTTCTTTCAGTAAGCCCATCCCACGGTCATGTCATTGGTGCAGGTGGAGTCGTAGTAAACCTTGACGGATGCGTAAAACCACCAATCAAAAGACGACACTCAGAAATAGGCCAACCAACGACTTAACAGAAGTTAGACAAGATCCCTCCCTCTTACAAGCGCTCTATTAAAGCTTCAACACGGTATCTTTAAAGACCCTCCGTTGCAGGAAGGCGCTAGTGAGCCATCTACTGTTTACTTTCCACGCTGCTTTTGGTATTTTTATACAATCCGCACGGGGGTGGATGTTGATGAGGACTCTGGAGGGTCAAGATGACCATGCACATTCATGCCCATTACACCTATATGAGTATGCAGGGTCATCTGGTGCGCTATTGTTCCATGTAAACACAAATGCTGACTGTAATATAAATCAGCAATATTCACCTTTGAGAGGAATTATAAACCCTTTCTCTGGTCATGCTACTTTGCTTATAGGAATGCAGCTAACAGTGGAGAGACAAGTGATGTAATTTTCCACCATAAAAAGCCCTTTCAAATCCCCAAACATTTTTTTCCATCTCTCCATCATGCAAATGTGCCTCCTCCAGACAGCATTGTAAATGTTCTGATGCAACACTCAACGGGACAGAGGGAGAAAGAAAGAGAATTGAAAACAGGAGAGTAGGGCTGGTTAGATAGAGAGGGAGAATGGGTGGAGAGGACCGGAGGGTAAAAATAGAATGGAGTCATTTCCAGCTGAAGAGGCAGGGAGGGAGACATGGAGGAGGTGGGTGGGTGGGTGGAGAGAAAACAACTTGTGAAAACAGAACTTCTCTTAAAAGGAGGAAGGGTGTGGGGGGCCAGAGATGAGAGAAGCAAAAGGGAGACAAAGGAAAATCATTTAAAGATATCTGTATTATTTAAATATAACACAGTTATGGCAGAAAGGAAGAAAACTCATGTGCATGATATAGTTTTTATTCATGCTGTATGAGTTAAGAAGCCATGCTTAGCTTAGCTCATCTATCCATTAAAAAGTGGAAGGAACTTAATTACCACTACCTGTCAGACATCCCATCAGGAGCTCAGTAACTGACCAATACATTTGTGAGAGCCACTTGAAGCTGCATTCCTCTGTAGTAAAAAAAACAGTTAACCCTCTCAGTCCTGGGTTTTACTTCTCCAATAAAAAAACCACTGAGAAATCTAAACTTGGATCTGTGCTACTATACAAGAAAATATAGATATAATCTAACATTTTAAACAAAAAGGAGCATATTTGCAGTGTACCTAGGTCCTTTCTGTTGTATCTTGTCAGGCCATTAACATTAGTAAAGCATCTTGTGTGCATTTAAAAATATGGGGAGCCTGTCTGTACTTCTTTTAAGACTAATTCCAGATAGGCATTAGAAGAGACATACAGATACAGAGAATAAGAGATTAAGACTTATCAACTGCCCCAAGCTTTTAACAAGTCAACATGGTGAACACAATGTGCTAAGCAGAGGGAGTTGGACAGCTTGACTGCGTGAGTCAAAGGAAAAAAAGAGGGTGAAAGAGGGCACGGTGGAGATGAGGGATTACTGTGGCTGCTCAGTGGTTACAACCCTGGGCAAACATTACAAGCCCTTGTTAATGAACTTCATCTGACCAATTATTCAGAGCAGTTACCAGGATTTTCCTTTAGCCTGATTTGGAATACACTTAAATTCTGCAAAAATACTGCAAAAACATTTGAGTAAAAGTCACACTTTTGTCACCTCAGAGATAATTTTGTACAACAGCTATTTAAGCACAAAAAGAAAAATCTGTTGACTGAATGCATGTAAAGCTGCACAGAGAAGGTAAGGTAGATTTGAGATGATGGTGGGAAATCCCAATATATAAAAGAGATATGCGGTGAAGAAAGACCGACAAGAGTAGAGAGAAGGCATGGCAAAACAGTAAAAGAGAAATCCCCCCCTCTGCTGAGCTTTACTATCTCTGCCTGCTGCTGTGCTAGCAGTGCAATATCTGTGTAGGTGTTCAGCAGCTTTCATTGGCTGTCTCCTCTTACAGACATCATGCTTTTAATGTGCGTATGCATGCATGTCTCTACCTCCCAATTACATTTGTCAAATGCCACGTGACCTCACACAAGAAACTTTCCCTACGCTGGCATTGTGCAGGCGGAGCACTGCCTTTGCTCACCCTCTCATCCCATCTCTCTCACCCCTTAATTCATCTTCCACCCCTGTGCTCTGTCTCTCTCTCTCCCTCCCACAACCCACCATTTGCTCCGTCCAATTATAACTCAATCCACCAGTCCTTTGCAGTTACCATGGCAACAGCTATGTTGGGCACAAGATCCTGTGTCGTTTGTGGTCACCAATCTGCTACTGACCATCACAATCTTTTGCATCAAAATAAAGTTAACCAAATATTTTTTACATGGCTTATGGACACCCAGAGGGATGGCGTTGTGGGACGCAAACTGGAGATTACTTTTAGGACACTGGACTCAATCATGGCTTAGTTCTAGCTTCAGTTAAAGTATAAAAACACTGCATTCTACTCCCTATTTTGTTCAATGTTGCAAAGTTAAGACTGTAGTGCTGAGTATTGAGAATAATACGATAATTACTGGGAATTGAATAGATCTCATCACCCACAAAACACACTTTCCACTCTGTGGCTACACATACAGATTCACTATGTCTCTCTTCCCAACAGTGACTTAGCATTGGGGAAAATACATGTCAGGAAAACTTTAGACCAGTGTTTGATGACCCAGATCCCTTCATCCACTGTGTGGATGAACTTGTAATGTATGTGTTTGGCCATCTGGGGGCACTACTAGCCTGCAGATAAATGGCCAACAGACGGGGAGCAGCAAAAAAACTGTGCATAGACTGTGGAGCTAGAGATGCAAGGAGAGAAGAGGAGAATTGGATAAAGAATAGAAAAGACATTCCTGAGCTAAATAAAAAATCTTCTCATTCCAAACTTTGGGATGTGAGGAACACATTTAAACGGTGATCTCACGTTTGAACATTGGTTCAACTGAGATCCTGAGGAAGCAAATCTGAATATCAGTCTAACTTTCCTTGCGTAAAGTAAACATCTTGTAGCTACCTCAGACTTAGGAGTCCCACTGCATTAATGCATTTTGAGAATCTCCCCAAAGTATGCTTCGTCCAATAGAAAAACGGATTATCGTTGCACATGACTTTTGTGGTAAGTCTTGAGGGCTTCATATTTGCTTTGGTGCCAGTCTAGATGGCTGTGTGATCCAGATGTGGTTGTTGCCATGGCCAGGGAGGATATGCAGGGCTTTAAGTGTTACGTAAAGCAGAGGCGGGAGGGAGTGGCGATGTTATTCCCGGGTAGCCGTATCCGGGTAGACCAGGATGAAGAGAGCAAAGTGAAGAGGAGGGGAAGCGAAAACACTGCAATGCGATGGAGCAAAGGGTTAAAACAAATTGTATGTAAAAGAGTCATAATGTCTTAGAAAAAAATAAATAAAATGAGACCGGGGAAAGCGAGAGGGCAGAGAAAAATATGTATCCAAGTGCAAAAAAACAGCACGAAAAAGTGTATTCCTGTCTACGTAAGTGTGACATGTTTTCTTAGTGTTGCACAAACTGCATGTGCATGTGTGAGCAACATAGAGATAGAGAATTATGCA
Organism: Etheostoma spectabile; assembly: GCF_008692095.1. Lineage (NCBI taxonomy): Eukaryota > Metazoa > Chordata > Actinopteri > Perciformes > Percidae > Etheostoma > Etheostoma spectabile. The sequence continues at coordinate 12,121,521 of NC_045738.1, read as the reverse complement.
CACTTAATGATATACTAAGGTTATATTGTAATTTTACTTTCAATCATTTTTAACTGTGTGACATTGACATACTGTGTGTAATTTTGAAACATCTCATGCAGCACAGTATGTGAGATGCCGAGCAGTTTCAGTACGTGGTCATACAGAAAAAGCTGGTGTTTCTGTTAAAACATGGATTTGGAAACAAGCAAACAAATATACTCATTTAAGACCTTTACAGCAACAAAGTCCTCTAGGTCCTCTCTATAAAAAGGACGCCATGCTCACTTTCCTGACTGAATTCAGAGCTAGATTGACGGAAGTTGCCACTCAAGAATGCTACAAAAGTAAAATAGTATCTAAATAAATGATTATAATAAAGATTGTAATTTTCCAACTAAAATTAAACAGTAGTAGGACTGGAAATGGCTTAGTAAATATAAAAGATATTTGACCTGGAACACTTTACTTGCCGCTTGAAAAATTAAGAGGAAACCTTCCGATATCCCGCTTCGTTTCTGTTGACTACAACAGAGCCGAACTAAGAGGAAACCACAAATAAAGTGGTTTGGGGTGTCCCCATTGGAAAGTCACACACACACCACACACACACCAACACACCAACACACACACACACACACACACACACACACACACACCCCCAAAACACACACACACACCACACACACACCACACCCCACACCACTATTTCTATTTGTGAATATTCTGTGTTATGTACAGGCGACATCCCCGTGATGTTTGCTTGTTGCCATGGCAACAGACGTTTGGTGGTAACACATCATATCCGGTGTTCAATGATTGACGCTTGGTTACTCCGTCTCACACACACACACACACAAGTTGCATGCAACACACACGTGACACTATAAAAAAAAGGTCTCATCCTTCATCTTGCCGCGTACACTTTTCTTAATAGTTTTGTTAATACAGGAAGTTACAGGGACATTTGAAAAGATGCTAAGGTGGGAAAGTACATACACAAAAGAACACATAGAAGCTTCGTCTAAGAAGTGTGTGAGAGTGTCAGTTGAGGACCTGCTTGAGGAGCAGAGGATTGATGCCTTATATCTGAGTGATATAACAAAAACACAGCATATAAATGATTATTGGCAGGATTATAATGTGTATCACATATACAAGAGATAAAGAACTCACAGACTACTTATCTCTGAATTGTGAAAATGTATTAATCTGTTGCATTTGTCTTACATATTGTTAGAACTATATTGGTTTACTGAAACATAGTTCTTTTATTAACTGCCAGATACTTCACAGTGATTTTATTCACTCCTGATGAAATCAAAGTTTCTACCTGACCACAAGAATATACCAAACATTTAGTTTGCACATTTTATTAATTCATCTACTTGTTGTTTAATTAAAAGGCTTGATGTACTATATTGATTTTTACCTATCCCTGAAGGTGTAATTTGATTTGTTCCCTATGACTCCACAAAATATAAAATTGCCAACATTTTTATAATACATTTTGACACAAACATTATCGAAATAATTTTGGAAAACACTAAATGAACCTTTGTAGAAAATGTACTGTTTACCTTTTGCTCATATCTCACAAGCTGTTAAAAAGCCACTAACACCAACACAAACAAAAATATAGCATGTGTGATCACACACACACACACACACACACACACACAGGTCTGCAGTGTTTCCTACTTTCCCTGTTATTTCACAAACTCCTACGACCATATGCAAAAGCTCACACACTAATTCTAATTCTAAAGTAAACCTCCATACGCATATGCTTAAAGATCTTCAAAATAAAATGCACACACACACACACACACACACACACACACACACACACACACACACACACACACACACACACACACACACACACACACACACACACACACACACACACACACACACACACACACACACACACACACACACACACACACACACACACACATACACATAAAGAGATGTGATTCATTCATTCAGCGTTCCTTTCAGTTGCTAAAAAAAGGGGATCTGAGGAGGGACCGTACACTCAAAATGACAACGTTCTTATTCCTGTCAACTTTCTGTCACACTCGTGAACGTCCACACAGTGATAGTATACAGTACACACCAAGGGCAAAAGGCTCTGGTGAAGTGAATAACACTAACTGATACTATATGTCCATATATTACAGAACTGAGAAATAGACTCTTATTTAGCTTATAATGAAAAATGTTCACACACACACACACACACACACACACACACACACACACACACACACACACACACACACACACACACACACACACACACACACACACACACACACACAGCATTTTCCCCCACAGAAGCTTGAGAAATAAGTTCTTCACACACCACACCAATACATTGAAACGTACATCATATATCCTACACACACACTGTGTGGACTTATCTCGGTGTGAACGTACACACACACACACACACACACACACACACGCACGCACGCACGCACTCACGCACTGTTAGAATCAACCCACCTGAGTATCAGAGGCCAAGAACTCTGCCCCCACCTTGTTTCACTATAGCGTTACATGAGTTACTAATAAATAATAAACAAACACATGAACATATACACAGTAAGAGTCAGCGGAAATAGTTTGAAGTGAGTTAAGAGATCATAGTGGCTAGGGTCAGGACGTACACACACACTTAATAGGGTGGTCAGACTTTTTTTTAAAGAAATAAACTGCAAGATTTGTACAACTGTAAGGTGCTGCTAAATCCTCTTTTTCTACGTCTACGTCTTTATTCATCTATGCTTTTATCCTCTTGGAGGCTATTCTTCATTCTCTTTCTGATTTAATCTCTCTCTCTCTCTCTCTCTAAAAAACAAAATCAAAAACAAGTTGATGGAAACTGGCCTACATACATGTTGCACACACATTTTAAACCTCATTTTTGCTATAAATGTTAATGTCTTGTGTAGCACTGATTTAGAGCAGGGAACAGCTACAGTCCTCAATTATTTTCTTTTGCTTCAGATTCCTATCAAACTTCCCTGTTCCTCTCTATAATAAATCCCTGCTGTTGCATTGTGTCTTGTCTATATAGTGTATGATTGCTACGACTCAGCCATGGAGTTTCTGTCTATAATGACTTATGAGGAATATAAGAGAGACTCTCCAATATCAACAAAGCTAATCCTGTATAACGTGCAGTCCAATTCCAACAGAAAACCCAAAAACATCCAAGCATACATTTTCTCTTTTGCACTCTCTTTCTCTCACACATACACATGAATACACATAAATAATTTTGCATCCAGCTAGTGTGTCCCTTTTCCATTTGTATTTAAAATCCAAAACAACAACTGTATTGTTACTTTGCAATAACTGTGTTTGGCTCTTAAATATGATATGCCATGTTAAATAGTCCTTTTTCCAAAAATCATCAGATAAACCAAGCTCCCTTTCTCCGAGTTACTGGGATGGACGGCATGGATTACTCTTAACTCACTAAGTGCTGACGAGTGAATTTAGGGATATTTTTTTTTGTCATCAGCAGTGATTCCAACAAGACTAGTCCTGTCCTGGTGAATGACAGGTGCTTGTAACAGGGCTCACATGGGACTCACAAGACCAGTTTAGCATTTAGTTTAGTTTTAGCAACAGACACGAGGATGGTGGTCAGACAACTAGAGGAAGCCATATGGGACAACAGCATGTTGGCTAACTGGAGCTTCTTACACTGGGCATCAGCACACACAGGTCGTGGCATATTAATGTGAATCGAAGCCTATAAAATACACTGTAGGTGTTATTAAACAGGTTATCTTAAATAAAAAATAAAAAAAAAAACATTTTAAAAAATAATTTAGAGAAAAACAAGGTCCTTTACATTGTATTTAACAGGAAAATGTCCTTTTAAAATGAAAGCTTGTGTGTGTGTGTGTGTATGTGTGTGTGTGTGTGTGTGTGTGTGTGTGTGTGTGTGTGTGTGTGTGTGTGTGTGTGTGTAAAACAAAAAGAGAAACTCGTAAAGCTACATTTACACATGTTCTGTGGAGTCTCAGGTTTTGAGTACAAGAATCTCTCCTATTATACAACAAACCTGCTAGTTCAAGGCCTGTTAACAGAGCTTCTCCTCAGTCCATTCTGAGGTGACACTGTGTGTATGAGTAGTTGACACACAGTTATATAAAAGGTATCCTTTAAAAAGGTGTGATACATCTCTTATAACTGAATTTAATATACTTTGTGAAAGGCAATCCAATTGTAAACACAAACTAAAACCTTAATTAATTACGCAGCGGAAAAAAAGTCTTTATGCCACACAACTGGGAATGTTGCAGAAAATATTCCCCACGAGGCTGTTAGGTTCCAAAAATTGGGGTTTGTTAAAAATTAATTTCCTTCATTTTTAATTTGTATGTACAAAAATTTGGTGTCATCTAGGAATAACAATTTAAATATTTTAAAAACAGTGTAAAGAATATATAATAAAGGAAAGTATTCTGTCTGAGAATTGGGTGTAATTATTTTTCACACTTGGAAACTATAGCCTATAATACATTTTTCAACATATTATCCCTAATTAATGTTATATTCTAATCTATATTATTTTCTCATCGACATTATATATTTCAGGAGTTTTGCTTTGTTATATTCTTTTGGAACAGAGACTAAACATATTTATAATGTGATTGGAATATGTCTAAAGGTGCACAGAATACAGCATTAAATATGCTTATTCCACATATCTCCTGTTTTCTAACTGCAGCCCAAATTCCTAATTGCAACTAAAATCTCCGTAGCCTCCAAACGTTTCCCCTTGTTCCTTCAAAGTCACTGACTTTGCACACAAAATACACCCACATAAATGAAGTAGTGCTGTCAAACAATTAAAATATTTAATTGCAATTAATCACATTAATATCATTGTTAACTCGCAATTAATCGCACATTTTTATCTATTCTATATGTCCTTTGATCTCTTTTTGTCCCGTTATTTTTTCTCATTTTAATACTCTTATCAACTTGGAAAAGTGGATCAGCTTGCTTTGTGCAAATGTTTTTTTAAAAATTGAAAACAACATTGGCATATAGCCTAGTGTAGTGTTCAATTTCACACGTAACATTCTGACTTGGTGCAAATAATCTCTCACACAATGTAACACTGGCCATCAATAAAAGGGTGAAAAAATACTTTGACAAGGGGGGGGGGGGAATTCTCATCAGTGGTGTGCTTGGCCATAAAGTGGTATTTCAGACCGGACGTGCTGTGATGATAGCTCAGTTCACAACGACAAAACACACAGATCACTTTGGTCTTGTCAATGGAAACATTTGGCTATGTTTAAAAAGTAAACTTTCCATTCAGAATCTTATTGGAATCCATTTCGGCGTCTCACGCTTGCCATAACCCTACTCTTTGGCCAGCTCACAAGCCCAAAAAAGTGTGTGCGGCGTGCCTGGTGTTTTGTTTCCGGTCTAGCTAGATCTGGTGTGGTGTTGTAGTTTTTCTATCGTTACTAGTTGTTACAACAGCATGGGAAAAAAACTACAAATTTCGACAGCGTTAAAATGGGTTTGCGTTAACGCCGAGTAATGACAGCACTAGTATGAAGCAATTCTCACCTGTGCCAGGGCGTCCCATGATGATGTCCTTTCGTGGGACAGGGTGAAGACTTTCAGCTGGGAGGATCAGGGGCAGCAGAGCAGTGGGAGAAGGGTGACAGGGAACTGGCTGCTGGACCTCACCCCCAAACCCTGTCCCTCTGTTCTCCTCTTGTTCCACAGAGCTGTCAGTGCTACTTGGTGTGGGAGCTGTGACTGTTGTGCTGACGGTAACTGACAGGGCCTGCAGGGGGGTGGCAGGGGTGTCAGTGGTGGGCAGGGAGGAGGGTGTCGGAGACACAAGCACCAGAGTTTGGGCTGGGCTCCGCAAGACAACAGTGCCATTTGGTACTGTGGCTGCAGCAGCGTTAATGGGGACGGGAACCTGAAGGCCAGAAATTGGGTGAGGGGTGAGGGGTGTTAGGCCGATGTCCTTAGATGACGTATCTGTCCCTCCCTCATTTCCACCTCCTCCTATTCCTAAGGGACACTCTGTAAATTTTGCCAGTGGGACTTCGGGATTTCTCACAATGACAGGGGAGTCCCGCGAGGCCTGTTGGGATACAGGGACCACACGACGAGGCCCTCCATCGGGAGTTAGAGGACAAGGAGGAGTTGGAGACACCAACAGAGGAGGAGGGGAGACAGCAGTGGAGGAAGGTGAACTTCTGGAAGAGGGGGTGGTCACTCCTCTGGGTCGGGAGAAAGTTGGTGTGTGTGTGCGGGAATGTGAAACTGATGTTTGTGGGGAAAGCACCCTGAAAGAGTTGTTAAGGTCCCCCTGCTCCACCTCTGTCTTGGGTGTGTAATCATGGTGGTGTGAGGGGAGGGGTGGTGGAGGAGGCGCGTCAGGCTTTCGTTTGCTGGGGCTCATGGGGACTGTAAACATCAGGTTGCTGTGGAAGGAGGGCTGGATACCCGAAGTGTGTCTCTCCCTTTCTCCTCCTCCAGCTGGGGTGGTTACCTTACTGCCCCCTGTCCCGCTGGGCTGCCTGTGCCTCCGGTGTTGGAGGACTGGGGATGCGGTAATTGGGGAGAAGTTTGCCGGCCTAAAGCCAAAGAGTGGGGAGGGTGAGGGAGAGGGGGCAGGGGAGAAGGGCGACTGGTTAGAGATGGGAGAAAAGGAGGGGGTGCCAGAGCGGGAGCTCCCTAATGACACAAGCATAGTGGCGGCCTCACACTCATCGAAGTCAAAGCGTGACGACAAGTCATGGGGGAGGAGGGAGGGGAGGACCAAGCGGGGTCTGGAGTCTCCTCTGCTACCTGTCTCACTGCTCTCTCTTGATGTGTCGTCCCACTCAAACTCACTGCTTGCTCTCCCCCGCAGGTCAGGGGTGACTGTCCCTGAGCTGCTGCCTCCTCCTCCTCCTCCTCCTCCCCCCGCTGTCTCCATCTCTTTGGTCCTCATGGACAAGTGTCTTGAACAGTATCCTCGACGCTGAGACTCCTTCATACAGCCCTCCCTGGAGCACAGCCTACGCCACTGCTTACCATTGAACTTCTTACGGATACCATTAGGGGTGCACACCACATCGCCCTTCTTGTATTTCTGCTGAGCCAATGAGAGGGGAGTCCTAGAGCGAGAGGAGGTAGAGGTGGACCCCCCACCAGAAGTGGGAGTAGGGGTCTGAGTGGGAGTGGTCTTTGATGGAGGTAGGTGTGGAGTGGTGTTGTTCATTTCAGACACCAGTAAAGCAGGGGAACGGGGTGGCTGAGGACTAGGTAGGGTGGAGAAATGGGGGGGTCCCAGGCCCCGCACCAAAGCGAGGTGGGGGGAGGAGGGGGTGTAGCAACTGGACCTGGAGACAATGTTTATTTGTTGAGAGGTCCCAGCATTTGGCTTGGGATCCACAGTGAGGGTCATGTTAAAACAAGATACCTCAACGTCCTCTTCTGGAGTGTTTGGCTGTTTCTGTCTCTCTCTGTCAGAGGAGTTATCGCCGCAGCCATGAACTGTGTTGCCGCCTGCACTAGATGTCACAGTGGAGGAATGGGGTGGTGGATGTGCATTTACATAGGGATGTCCACCTACAACCTTTTCATGTGAAAAACTATGGCCTAACCTTGTTCCCCCTCCCAGCACCCCCATCCCAATACTCAACTGGCACACTTCCCTCTCTACCTCCATCTCCTCCATCCGCTCCCTCTCTTCTCTTTCCCTCTCCCGCTCTCTTTCCTTTGCCCTCCCACCATCCAAATGTGGGACTTCCCAAGGAGGGGTGAGAAGCCTCAGACTTTGTCGGGACACCCACACAGTCCGAGCATTAGCTTTCCTTTTTTCTTTCTCTTCCCCCACCCCTCCATTGTCCAGAGTCTCTCTGTCTTCATTTAGAAGCACCTGGTAAGGAAATGACACACCGGGGTGGGGGTCCACCTGAGTGATAATCCCCTCTCTGTACAGCAGAGGACCCCCCTCCTCTCCACCAAAGGGCACGCACACTCGAGTCCTGACTGCTACCGGTGCCATACCAGGTGGGGGGGCATCCAAAATAAACTCCACAGGGCTCTCAGCTCCTGAAGACAATGTCATCACGGTTCCACCATGGAAAGGGTATTTAATAAGAGTCTCCTCTCCTTGGAGCTGGACTTCAACAGTACCTCCACTCACCCTACGCACCACCCCTGGTCTGAACACAGATAATAAAGGGCATGAGTTAATCTCCTTAACCCCTCTGTCCCCTGTAGCCCTAACCCCACTCTCCATAGTCCTCTTTATCTGGCGAGCTAGAACTCTCTGGTTTTTCATGCCTTTAGCCAAAACTTCGGCTAGTCCCTCTGAAAGACTGGCTTCTTTATGGTGCAAGTTAGGGAGAGTAGCTGGGTAGCCGGAGTTCTTTTGATGAAGGCTTTGTCCGGTTGCTTCCATCACGTCTAGGTCAGCTGAGTGCTCACTAGCTGTATCAGTGGATGAAGAGCGCACTGAGTAAGGGGCCCCTTCTGACTCGTTTTCCCCAGCTTGGGAATCTTTTTCCTGGGAATCTGCTGTCCTGAGGGCTTTATCCTCCGTGGAAACAAAACAGTTTGCTTCTGTATCTCTACTATCCACAGTTAAGACTGATGACTGATTACCTGAGCAATTATTACTTCTACTATTACTGCAATTGATTAAAGTATTATGGCTCCCAGCACCACTGTTAGTCATGGTGTTAATAGCTTTTGTAGTGTTACTGTTAGGACTGCAATTGATGCTAACATTAATGCTATTACTAATACTGTTACTACACTTGAAATTATTGGTGGGCGCATTCACACTATCACTTATTTTGCTGTTGATATTGCAGTAACTGTTGTGCATGTGTGCAGGTCTGGAGGTAGGAATGGTAGTCAGGGCATTTGCGTTGTTAGCAAAGTGCTCATATGTGTATTTTTTCTTGGGTACACGAGCCTTAAAGGTGGCTGTTTTCCTACTGGAGACTGAGCCTAAATTGGGGCTGTGATTGGTGGCCAGAGGGGGCGTGGCTGTGGAGAGTGGCGCTGGAGCAGAGGTAGGAAATGCTACAGATTCAGTGGCCACAGCACTATTTCCATTTGTGCCCACTATCTTGTCCTTTTCTGTCTTTTCTTCTGCCTTCTTACCTTCCTTCTCAACTGACTCCACAGGTTTCCTCAGCTCAGTAGATTCCTCCATCGTGGGGGTATTGCTGTTTGTGATTGGTTCTTTGTTAGAGTTGGTGACTGTGGGCAGGGTCTGTTTGTGTGTGGGAGGGTTGGGTGTATTCTGTGTGGTTTTGAAAAGTGTCTCCCTCTTGACTCTTTTGGGGTCTTTCTCCTGGAGGGGCTGTGAGCCCCCTCTCCTTCGCCCCCCTCTACCTCTAGTTAATGGGGAAGAACGCCCTCTGTGTTTCTTTAACGGTCTCATCTCCTCCTCACTGTTCGCAAAGTGCAGATTTTGTGCCACTCCTCTTTTTTCTTTTTTCTTTTTACTTTGAAGGCACTCTTTTTTTGTCTTTATGTGCTTGGCTGTCGCCCCTGTCCTTCTGTCTTCTGTATTGCAAGCTAGAAAGAAAGAGAGATACAGAAGATAGGTGGTCATTTATTATCTTTATAATCACATTTTGCTGAGAATAAAAATCACATTATACCTGGTAGTGTGCTACATTGCACTGGCTATCACACTGGCTCAAGATCTGACATATGCACTCATTTACCCTCCATGTCAGCTTGGAGTGTCTGTGTGTGCTTGTCTATAAGTGGCAGTTTGTACGCTCCAAAAATAAAATCTTAATTTCAACATTTGCTAACCACCATTTTCAAACCAAAAATATGCTTTAAAATAAATAAAGGACATGATTGCTTTTCTTATAAAAATCAGTACTCTTCTTTAGACCCATATTTAGCCTAATACTTAATAATTAATAAAAAAGTGTGTTTTGATAGGTAAGATTAGTTATTGATTTATTTCCCAGGTAATCCTGGGGAGAGAATGAGATTTAATATGGTTAACCTTGTCTGAGTATGATAACACATAGTGGGATAGTTTACTCTTTTAAAATAATAAGAAAAAATGATTAAAAATTGGGCCAAATACAATAGAAAAACAAAAGGAAAAGAAAGAAACGTAAACATCCAAGGTCACTCGCTTCAATTTGTCTCTTACAGTACTCCAGTATCCAAATGTGTGCCTTTAATGAGGCCTACATGTCTTTTAATTTCACTCGATTCTGAGTCTTCAACGACAGATCATAATACAGCATTAATTTTTGACTTCCATCGGGAGAAAAAGGGCTGGCAGTGGCCTGGGTGAGGTCACCCTACAACATGAGTGAGAGAAAGAGAAAAAGAGAAGAGCGATAGAAAGAGAGAAAGGTGGGAGTATGCGGCTGATAGGCTGTTCTTGTGTAGTCATTGGGAATTTCCACAGTCATTCTAAACACTCGCTCGCTGGCTCTCTCTCTCTCTCTCTCTCTCTCTCTCTCTAGTCTCAGTCTTTTCCAGTCGTCTTTTGTCAGTCTCTTTCTCTCACACACACACACACACACACACACACACACACACACACACACACACACACACACACACACACACACACACACACACACACACACACCACACACACACCACACACACACACACACACACACACACACACACACCACAAAGACAGTACAATTGGAATGATCTGCGATAGTAAGATACGCCCAAATGAGAGAAATTAAAAGGCTTGCAATTGATCAGGCACACTCACTGATGCAAGATTACAGGCTGAATACACACACACACACACACACACACACACACACACGTGCATATGGGCGCCCTCGACTAAGCTCAGCAACTCACCCACATGTGCTAATGTCCGCATTCCTAAAAATACAGACAAGAACATGCGGTACACATACTCACAGTTCACATCCTAGACATTGGAAAAGTTCATCACACATACATGAGGTGACCTTGTTGTTAACAGTTTGTTCGCTGTAACAAACAATACACAACCATAAACCAGTAACACCACAACTTCCACTTCCTGCAGTATAGAAAAGCATCTCTTCCTGGTCCTGAATGACTAATAAACAACACAAGTTATTCACACAATCATCGCTGGCTTTCCATTTTGACCTTTCCCTCTTACTACATACAGTATTTACTGTAGAAACAGGCATAGAGGCTTTCATTTCCATTAGAATTTACCAGTCCTTCATTTTTATTATTTTTGTAATGGATTGGCAATGCCCAGTAATGAAATATACAGACATTGATCATTACCATGGTAAATTCTGTAAAGTCACATGTGTGACTATACATCAGGAGTTTACCTACTGTACTGTAACTGTGATGCTTCCTGCAGATATAGCCATTTGAAAAGCACTGCTCTGTTCATATCTGTTCTTAACTATTACCAACTACTAAACAGTTTTTAAGAGTCTGCAACTGAAAACGATGAGCACCATTTATTTCAATTTGAATGTACGAAAAAAAACTAATTATGTATATATGTGTGTGTGTGTGTGTGTGTGTGTGTGTGTGTGTGTGTGTGTGTGTGTGTATATGAAACATATATACATATACTGTATGAAGTAAGTACAAAGCAGTTTGATCTTTGAAAACTTTCCAGTGTAAAAACTAACATAATGAAATATAAAATCCAAAATATCGGCCATACTTTTTAACATTAGTGCTGATAACAAAACAAAAAATTACAAAAAAATATAAGTTATTGCTCCCTTTCTAGTTAGAGTACATTTTGTATAAATCTTCTATCTCAGACAAAGCACTGGAAAGAAGAACAAAAATTTGGACTGCATAAAATTCCTTCCTACCAGCACCAGGCCAAGTACTCCTTCATTAGAGTAGATGCTGAGGCCTGGAATGGGAGTGTTGGTCCTGTAATTGCTGTACTGCCCTGGAAAAGACGGTAAGGAGTCAGGGCCACTTGACTGACTGACTGGTTGACTGGTTGACTGGTTGACTGAATGACTGAATGACTCGAGAGGATCTGTGCTTAGCTTAGAAAAATGTGTTGTGCAACATGGTTCATGCTCTAGGCTTTGGCTGATGAGCCAGTAGCAGGCATTTGTGTGTATTAGCATTCTGTAACTTTGAAGGTACCGGACTGCACAACATGTAGATAACAACGACGTTTTAAACTGGACCTTTATTTATTTACAGTGCGGAGCGTTTTTTAGTCTAAAACTATTTATTTATCACAAACATGATTTTAACTCTTCAACCATGTGTACCCAGTTGTGAATCCATTAGGGGTGGGGAAAATCAATACAGCATAGTATTGCAATATTTTCCGTGGCAATACTATATCAATACACAGACGCCAAGTATAAATCTTTTATTATATATTGGTTGGCTTGACAGTCTCATTTTGCAGCAATACAATTGAAATGAGATGGACAGAGACATTTGTCATTTTAGATAAAACAGATGTTGGCAAAGTTTCCTTTTGGGGACTTAATTTGAAACTGAAAACTTGTTTGAAGTTGGAAAAAAGTAATAAATTGCAATATATTGCAGAATACTGCAAATGTTTAAAATTGCAATAATATCGTATTGCAACATAAGTACCGTAATGCTTCTGGTGATTCCCACCCATAGAATCCATCACAAGCATTCATCCTAGCCACAGAATTTAACTTGAAATTCGAGACAAAATACCAATTTTGTTAAACACACTAAATATGTTACTCTAAATAACAGGGGAAAGTATGTGAATTCATGCAAGAGGCATCTAAAATTTCAGTGCAGCTAAATAAAATAAAATAAAAATAAAATGCATCAGATTTGAACAGTTCAAATCCCAATCCTTCCCTAAAAGATGAAAAACAAAACACTGCGTGCTCCACAAACATCCCCTAAATTGAAAATAACTTCAGATCTTTCACTCTTAATGTTTATTTAGCAACAATCCCAGATGCCAAGACCATGTCAAAATCATAGGTTATTAGGACTAAAAATATAGAGAAAGTGGTTGGAGAATCTGGATTTTCCTCTGGGCTGCGTTCAGACGAAGCAGAGAGGAACATAATTTAGGTGACTCAAGATGTCTGCACCTTCCAGCATTAGAGCAGGTTAAGATTGAGATATTTGCTGCTCTGGTCTAAAGCAACTGTAAATCCTGAATAGACGGATAATCGACGGCTATCGTCTCAAAAAGCGTTGGACTGGACTCCTTAAACAGCAAACACATCTACACACACACACACACACACACACACACACACACACACACACAAAATGCTCTCCCTGGAATTTACAGTACACTGTTAAAATCTCCCTCGGACCTATATATCGTCTTACACTCACATTCATTGTGCCGTATAAACACACGCGCGCACACACACACACACTCACACACGCACGCACAAACACACACACACAGTCTCTCTCGCTGGTATAGTTTTTGCTTTTCTGTAAAAAGAAACAAAAATAAAAAATACTTTTATGATATAACATTTGAAGATTAACAACAATATACATTTTCATGCATCTTGATTGTAATTTCTTAGTAGGTTAGACAACGGAGCATGTATGCGCCACACACACACACACACACACATCTCAAAGTCAACACTACAAGAAGAAGAAGTTGTTCAGTATTTAATACTAGACTATACAACCATAATAAATCTCCAGTTTGATGCCAGTTTATCCAGTCATTCGTAGAGAATTTAGCCTATGCCCTATCGCAATATGGCACAGGATGTGTGTTTATGTGTACGTGTATGTATGTATATGTGTGTGTGTGAGAGAGAGATTTGAGGGCATTTGAGAATCTTATACTACACAAGGATATGACTTTATGCGGCTGTCTTCAGGTTGGCTACTTTGTTAAATGCTGCATTTGCACAATATGTCAGTGTGTGTATACGTAGTTACCAGGCACACTGCAGCTCATCCCTCTCCTAACAGCATTTTATGGGTGTCTATATGGATGCAAGGCTGCAGTGACGGGGACAGGGACGGCGAGGGAAGAACGCACAATGGTACAACAGAGAAAAACAGTATGTGATAGTGAAGCCTACGTGGCCCTTCGTACATTCCAGCATGGTAGGGCAGTTTTGCCCTTAACTGGGTCACCGGGGAACACACTCACACATGAAACAGCAAAATAAGAACATGCTTTCTGTTACACTTACACACACAGACATTGGTTTATGCACTCATGAGTGGGTGGGATTTGACATGCAACATGAGACAAGTAAAAGGAGACACTTTGAGGAAGGTGTAGTAAGAGGCCAAGCAGTGAAGTGTGTGAGCATGCAAGTGTGTGACTGCGCTTGTTATGGAGAACATCCATTGTGACGTAGTACGAATACTGGCAGCTGTTTAGTGTGTGGCATTTTTGACTGTGCAAATTATATCAATAAAAGAGGTACATTGACGCCTGGAATTTCTGCATTATGGCCCATATTAGTCAGGAGGCTGTAGCATAGATCAGAGGTGACTGTTCCTGTTTGGTACCAAATGGCAGAACTGCCAATGCTACATCAATGACCACTACACCATGAGAGATGTATTCTGCCTCAACAAGGGCAATGATGAAGATATGAGGAATGCACACCCCAGCTGAGCAATGAATCTGCAGGACAGATAAGGACACTTTAAGTCTAAATGTAAAAGAACAAGCATTAAAATTCATGTGACTAAAAATGCACCCAAAGATAAATATTACAAAAATGTTAAAAACTGCCCAGTCAGAGATGTCAACACTGATATCGCAGTGGAGAAAAGTGGAGTGTCGGCGAGGGAAAAGCCGAGAAAACACCGAATGCTAGCCCGGCTTCCTTGCGCTGCGAGTACTACGAGAGGCGCTACACAATGTCAAAGCAGTGTTATGACTCGAGGCAGTCACTGAGACCGCTCTGTACGGCGCTCAGTAACACACACAAACAACCGGTTTCAGGTGACGTTTTATTATACCAACAAGACGGGGCCAATTCTTCCTCATACAACGATGTTTGGCATGCAAATATCCACAATACCCAGTGCATACACGCAATTACTCCGGAGAAGCTTCCTTAATGGACTCTGTAAGCTGACACTGATTGTTTAAAACTTGAGGGAAAAGCAGGAATTTTTCCTTGTTGGTGTTTCGCTCTAGTAAGCAGCTCAGTAACGTTAGTAGTAGTGGTGGTTGTAGTAGTCGTAGTACGCAACGGTAGCAGACTACTAGTACCCACATAATGACACAGTCAGCCAGCACACAAGGAAACGGGTTGTTGTGCGCCGTCTTGTTTTTCTATTTTGTCCCAGGTCCATTTTAACGCCACCATTAGCTTGCGTTTTTATCAGTAAACATTTGGGCTGCAATGCTGCATATAGGTCGATTGATTTTACTACGCTAGCGCTGCTCCACGCAAAACTCCAAAGCTAAGGTCAAAGAAAAGTACTCAACATTAACCACAACATTGTAATGTCATCCGAGACATGCGTACATGTTTCACGTTCGTCCGTTGGACTGCGGTAAAACATTTGAGAAAGTTTTTAGGCTGTTACATCCCCCACCCCTCCCCTTTCTCTCGGCTCTTCGTCACTCCATTTCTTCGGACGGTATCGGACCAACCGACCGACCGACCGAGCGAGCGACCGTTAGCAGATGATTCCCGTCT
This sequence comes from Etheostoma spectabile, assembly GCF_008692095.1. Taxonomy (NCBI): domain Eukaryota; kingdom Metazoa; phylum Chordata; class Actinopteri; order Perciformes; family Percidae; genus Etheostoma; species Etheostoma spectabile. Next base: position 12,105,886 of record NC_045738.1, on the reverse strand, counting down.
CGTGCTAACTGGCTGCTCCTGGACATTTAATATTCGTGTCAGTGGAGCTTCACTACCTTCTTCTAACTTAGTTTCAACTCACCCAAAGAGAGCTTTCCCCCTCACCGGAGAAAGATTTGTGGTCTTATTTTGTGATGAGGAGGCTGGCACAACGTTCGGTAACATCCCTTTGCTGTCGGCTTTGACGACTGCGCGGTCCACACTCACACTTTACTTTTCGTCCGCAAAACATGTCTTTCCCCCACAGAAACTCCAACAAGGCTATAAAAAGTATCGGTCTTCTTTTCCACTACAGACACAAAATGGTGAATGAACCACTAACAGCTGGGCAAGCTGACCAATCAGAGGTCGCTGACAGGTACAGTAGCCAATCAGCGCCGGTGCTACAGACTAGAGGGCGTGGCGGGATGTCAAAGTCCAGTTGACCGACGGGGGTATCCAGCCAATGGTGGCGGGGATGCTGAGCCAGACCGGTGTCCTGTCCCAAACTTTACAGTATCCAATAAGAGCTTTGGGAACCATAGGAACAGCATGAGGGAGGGCCGAGAGGAGGGACCAAATCACTGAGTACCAATAAAAAGGCACAAATGCCCCCTCCCCTTCTGAAAAGGAGTATGTTTACCATAATTGACAGCACAAGTGCCATTCCTGGGCAGACGGTGATAATGCATCAACCCTTCTGCTTCTCAACACAGAAGTTGGTGCAGCAGGATTAAAGCACCACAATGCGGTTGTCTGTACTCTGTGGCCCAGTATCCAAACTGTTGCAATACGTGCATTTAAATTATCAATTTGTATTCTTATTTAGGCAAACAGAGCGAAAGCATTGACCAAGGTGAAAACTTTGCATGAGTGCGCGTTTTGAAAGTTAGTTTACAAGCTGGACAACTCTTATGTGGCGCAGCCGACGCATCGATGCCCCTTGCAAACCGCTCTCCCTCTCTCCCTCTCCCTTTTCTCTCAGCAACAGACGCTGACTTTCACCGCATTCAGCCAATCAAGGTGCAGCATCCCGCTGGCTCTGACGTTGGTAATCTCTCTGCCCCGCCCACTCCAATGAAAGCGAACGGGACCGGTCTCGGCTGACGTCACTTCACCGGCAGACGATTGGGCAGGTGTGCAACGTCTCAGGACCAATGGGTGCACGCGGTGGTGATGTCATCACGAGTGTTGCCACCAGCTGGACCGAGAGGGCGTGGTCTGGCGTAAACTCGGCTAACCCCATGTTTGTATCTTGCAGGCAGTGGTGCTGGAGAAAAAAAACGGTGTGCTGAGAACTGACTGAAAGATGTGCATGTTTGAGATGATGGCACGTACGTGAGACAGGCATCCTGCACGTGAGACAACTTTGATATATAGCATATATCATCTGTATAGTGAATAGAAGAAGAGAAAGCACACTATCTCGCTAAAGATATATTGCCATAATAGTAAACATTACATAATCCACTGTTCTGTGAGTAGTAGAAAACCAGACAGGCTGAGACTGACGGCCATGCGTGATCTCTCATGAGCAGCGCCCCCTGGTGTGATTTGATGCATGCTCGCTGATCTCTCACTCAAGCTCAATGATGGAAGAGAAGAGATGTAAAGACCTAAAAACAAAAGAAAGTTCTGATTGGCAGAAGGACGCTGTATATTTTGTAAGAATATGTTTACCACGTATGTGTGCTTGACTGTGTTTGTGCATTTATGTCGAGAGAGGAGGTATGGAGAGGCTTGATGTTGAGTAAATGTTGATGTAGAGTGACATCTAGTTGTAATTGTTAAGCACTGCAACTTAAATGTTTTAATAGTGAAGAATTTGTTCACAAATAGTTAGATGAGGTAGGTTTTACTCAGGATCTCATTAAAATCATTTTCCAAACTGGGAAACATCCCGGGGGTCACTAGACATTTTTAGTAATTATGAGTCTATTGTCATGAGTAAACATTGCTTCTCTTTTATTATAGTGTCACAAGCTAGCAAGGTTGGCAACCAACTACTACACTAAAACATTTCAAACAGAACAAGCTTTCAATATATTTGGTGTTTACTACATAGCTCTCTATTGTTTTCTTGTCATATGTCCGTCCTCTATCCCAAAAGCTCTTTTGAAGAGCTCTGGAGGGAGACAGTATCTGCAGCTAGAAGCCAGCAAGGTGAATGTGCTCCTGATGGGTTTTCAAAGTAAAAATCATACTCAATGTTTGAGATCAATATTGATACTGATATTTGAGAGTTTAAAAATGTAATAAAATACAGTGGCCGATTGACTTTAGATAAACACACAACATAATTTTTTTTTTTCGTAAAGTTTGATGACTTTTAATTGATAAGCTTCAATTAATGAATTAAAGAATCGTAACTAGGATACATACTGAGCGGGACAATTTAAAAATTGACTTGTCAGTGCTCTCTAGTGGACAAACTATGTAATAGAGACCCACTTTCTGAACTGCCTTAAACAAATCTTCTGCACTTGTTGTCAGACATATACCATATGCTGATACTAGTCGGTCTGTGATGAACTAATAGCCAGTATATCGACCTGGGCCATGTTATTAGTCTGGATATGTTAAGAGATGCCCTTCACTATCCATGGATGGAGGAGCTGAAGTCTTAGGTACAGGTTGACACAAACAAATAACTATAAGTGCTGTACAAGACGGGGTGCAGATTGCTTTTGTTGAGGGCCCTTTGGAAGACTTTTATACAACAGAAGTATAAATAAAGAATTGAAAACGGTTCTGCACTGCAGAATATAAAAGTGATCCTCAGGAACAAGGCCCACCCCCATTGCTTGCATTGTACATTCATTGCTTGTTATCTGTGGGCAGCTTGCAATGTCCAAATATTCAAGTTTTGAGTAAAATATCTAACTAGTGCATGTATTGCAATGAACTTTGATATGGACATGTATGCCCTCACAGGGAGAATTATAATAACTGGCGAGCCCTTAACTTTTCATCTTGCACTGTCATCAGAAATTGGATTTAATACAGGCCTGCGAAGAGGTGTGTAGCTTTTACAGCATACATCTACACACCCAGAGGTTAGTGTACGTACTGTACTGGGGTTGCCCTCTAAATTTGATATTGTGAACAGGAACACTGTTGGCTACAATTTCACAATATTTAATATAATTTATTTTAATTTTTCCAAATGTTCTTATTTTGTAAGACTATGTATGTGTTCAAATAGTTGCTTATGTTTATATGACCTTCTATTCTTTGTTCATTTTGATTTTGATTGCTGTTACAGTGGCCCAATTGCCCCACTTCAATGCAGGTTTTCATCATCTCTTTTCCTTGCATGCAACCCCAACAACCACCCCACCTCGTTAGCAAGTCCCCCTTTCTGTTTCCCCCAGCTTTGCTCTCCCCCTCTCCATGGGAACCTGACCTCTGACCTTCACCCTTCACCCTCTCTCTGGGTGCTCATCACTGGTCTGTCAGTCAAACACCAGAGACCCTCCTCTCCTGCTGGGCTCTGCTGTCAGATCGGCCTCAGGTACAGACAGCAGCAGAGGAAAACTGGAGAAGTGGAGAAACATTGTGAGTCTGGATGAAAAGAAAAAGGAAGAGCATGATATAACCTTAGCTTGACAGAGTGGACATGGTGGTTATTTGACATAAAATAAACGTATACTTTGCCCAAAACAGTAGATTATTTTGACTAAACTAGTCTAAAGCTCAGCAGTAGTCTTATCTTTTTCTTCCCACTGTCCACATTCTGTAAACTAAACATAAACTAACCCTAACTCCACGCAAAGTCAGAACAACTTCAGGAATGTCTCTCACCTCTGGGTCTCCTAAAGCAGACGCTCACAGTAGCATAACCTCTGACCCTCACCTTGACCTCTCACCCAGCTCAGTCAGACATGCATGACCCATCAAACCCTGGCCAAGTGATGGAAATAGAAAACTGGAAGACTAAAAGGTTCTCAAAATGAAAGCTTTGCAGTTATGGAGATGGTGAGCTCCAATAAAACTAATACCACCATGAATATCCACCCAGTTTTCGTCCTTGCCGCTAAGAATTCTGGTTACCTAAAGGGAGACGGCATTGTCAGAAATAGCCTTGGATTTGAAATAGTCAGCAAAGACACACCACTTTGAGATTACTGATTTATATTAGCCACGCTAGCAGTATGTCTGCATGGTTGACTTGTGATCTCCTGACTTTTCTTCTAGCGGCAGAGGCAGTGTAAGGTAGATTTATTATTTATTTTTTGTAAAATGCTAGATTGGATTGCAACCTCTAGGTGAAATTAAGACACACATTCATGTTCTCCTTAGGATGAATTGAATAACTTGACTTTTCATCTCCATCATCAGGCCACAATTTGAATTTGTCCAATACTTTGATTTATGACCAAATACCTGAAGGACCTCATCTGTACTTTTTTTTAGTGCTAATTAGCACGCTAATATGTAAACCTAATAAAGTGAATATTACACAGCTTATCATTAGTATGTTCACATCGTCATTGTGCTTGAAGCATGCTGACATTAAGATTCAGCTGTACTAAAGTTCAGCCTTAGTTTATTCATATAATGATTTAATATTTAACACATATTTTACCTGATTGTGTCATCTAATGTGTGATCTAATTTGAACACATTTAGGATTCTATGAATTAGGATGTCAGATTCGGCTTTTGAAATGTCCATTTAGGTTTTTAAGAATATTTGTTTTTTTAGCCCTCAAACGTCTACAGGCTACTCGAGGCTGAGGCTAATTCTATAAAAGTATTTTATACACATATACAGTAGTCTTTAAACAGATTTGTACTTTTAGTTTTGTCCACTGAACGTGCTTTTAAGGCTCTTAAGGCTTTTACTTACAGAGTATTCAAGGAATGGAGGGGCTCTTTGTGTCTCACGTGTCAGCAGAGGACAAGTCTGCTCCTGTGGCTTACAGGAGAAGGCAGCTAGGAGTTATCTGATAAATGCTGCACACAAACCGTGCAAGGTTAAGGATTTCGGGGAGATCATGCCAGCACGCACTGGTACTAAATCTGTAGATTAAACCTTTATTGGTTTGAGTTAAGGGGCAATGCCACCACAAAAGATTGAAATGTCTAAGAATATTTTTTTTTGATCGGCTTCAATGTCACTGCTAAATGACTATAGGAAAAGCAAAGAGAGCACACATAGCATCATTTAAATGGTGGCACAGAAGGCCGGCATCCATACAAGCTGCAGTATGGAGAACAGTAGGCGCTTGTTCTCACCGCATTCTTGTTCACAGTAACTTTACACCACTCAGCTGTTCCTCAGGGTCGACGTCATGTCCCGGAGCTGAAGACAGGCCTCTCATGGACAGGCGTTCTTGGACACAAAGACTCCTGTCTGTATTAGAGATAAGATAAAGAATGACTGGTTACTAATCTTTTCCAAACCAAGGCACCTCTTTACCTCCCCTTCACCCCCAACACTTTAGTATTTTTGTGTTTCGTTCTTTAACCTTTGGCATAATGTGGTTATTCGCCGTATATGAGCAGTATGTTGTTCTATACTATTGCTCCTAATTATATGAAGGTCTTGTAAATGAAAACGACGAATCTACACATTTAACAGGGTTTTTAAATGATTTTATTTTGTGTTTTATATACATATTTTTATATAATGAAACATTACTGTAAATGTACAATACAAAATGGAAATGTGGAAATGTCAAATCTTGTGGTCTCCTTAGTCCATCCTTCGTTACCTGGCTCTGACCTTTGGGGACCACTGACTGGGTGAATAGAAATAATAATCCCACGGTTTTTTTGAGGGATGATTTGTTTGCTGTATGATTCTAATTTGGTTGGACAAAGTAAGAGCAAGTTGGTGTTACCAGTCCCAGACTTATTGTTTATTAAGCGACAAGTGACTTAAAGTAGCAGAAGCTTTTAACTTCTGTTGCATGGCATTAACTCACTGGCAAAAAGAAAAACGTGTCACAGTAAACAGCACTAAGAAATACAGTAGCTACATGAAATCAATTTTAAAGCTGTATAATATGCAGTGCAGTATTCCAACAAGAGGGGGAGACATTCAATGGGAAATGACTAAGCAGAGGGTGCAAAATAAACCATTTTTGTTTTGATGGTAACAAAACAAAAGTGCCAAGCTAGGCCTATTTCATGAAGTGTTATTTTACTTTAACAGATCAGGTCAGTCAGGGACATTGCAGTCCCCCATGTGAGAGAATATGTTTCTTTTGGGGTCAAATAGGTCGAACAGACAGATTGGTGAGAAGGAAAGAAAAAAAGGAAATACAAGTACCCGAGTTTCAAACAAACCACATCAATGTGCGCACACATTCGCCTGTGCTCGGTGTGACAAAGTGCCGTCGCTGTGAAAGTGCTTCACTCTTGTGCGGTGCAGCTTTTCTCTGTAGGGTAGAGGATGTGGTGAACTTACTAGCATGGCTCTGTATGTCACTGTACGCTAACTCTCACAGAGGATGCAACAGCCATGTGTGTATGTGTGGCTTATTGCTGTGCAGCGTGTGCATAATGCATAGGTTGTGGTTATATGTGGAACACAGAGCAGGTTCTGCGCTGGTTTCTGCGAAAGCAGGCGCTCAAAGGAAGCGACGGGAGAGGGATGTGGCACAGGTGAGAGAGCACACTGGATCCTGTGGTCTGTCTCTCTCTGTCCTCTCTCTGTCTTTCTCTCTCTCCTCTGCTGTGAATGGATCACCTGGTTGACAACAGAATGGGGCCAGGAATCTCTACACACACATATGATGACCCTTTTCAAGTTCAAAGAAGGTACAACCTGGTTAAGTGAGTCATATGTTTCTCTCTCACACACACACACACACACACACACACACACACACACACACACACACACACACACACACACACACACACACACACACACACACACACACACACACACACACACACACCATATTGGGAGCACACAAACTTCTGTGTCCAAGAATCCTTTAAAGCACTCATTCCCAACATTTTACACTTGTGACCAGTGGTGTCGACTGCGTAATACGCAGGTATCAAAGTGGGGCATACACCCACTAAGAAAGATCCAGGATTTCCATATGCCCACCTAAAAATGTGCACTGGCACATAACCAAATATTTTCCATTATATTTTTTATATATCTTGAATTATCATCTGTGTTTTCCTTTGAATAGGCTGAATAAAAGTCTTTCCATCTTACATTTGTGCATTAAAGTGTATCAGAATGCCGGAAATTAAGTCTTTGGCGCTCAAAATTCCTTTGGGGGAGCAGACCCAGACGCCCCACTTTGATACGTCCATTCTGGTCCATATATTTATGTAGAACAGTACACACGCTAAAATACTTTAGACTACACCACTTCTGGTGACCCCTCCTCACAGGTTGAATATGGATATGACTTGTGAGAAGTTGAACTACCGAGTTATTTTCTACTCATCATATTCATGTTAATAACTGTAAGAAGTTTGATGAGCTAACATTTTTGGCAACCATTGCTTTAAAGTATAGTGGCAGATTTAGTCAAGTCTATACAAAACATTTCCATATAAATGTTGAAAAGGTTATTTGTCACTGTAATCACGTTTCCTCTCCATTGAGGGCGTGAAGTGAGCTCACACTGGGGCAGTCCTTCTAGCACAAAATGCCCCCTTTTCAGTTACCATCCCTCTACCGAGAAACACTTATGGGGAAACACAAAGAGGAAACTTTGAATTAAAAAGACTGATTTTGAAAGATTGAAGAGTTTGATTTGACTAACTCAGACTGCTAAATTTTTAATAATCGTATCAGTCCTCGTATCTACTTAAGACATTACTTTATCAATGAAACTTCTTGATTGACAAGCAACTGTTGTTTGTATTAAATATTATTTAAAAAATGCATTTTAGTGGTATATGATGCCCACTAAACAATGTTTCCAAGTTGATTTGTATTTATTAATTTCAGATATTGTTTGCTTTTGCTGGTTTGCATGTCTCTATATGTGTATAGGCTATGGTTGAAGCTGCATGTTGGGATGTTACTTGTTTTGGATACATATATTATATATTGCATGACATTAAAAATCTACAAGTAACATTCAATGCCAGCAACTCTTCACTGCAGCAGCTCATCTTCCTCCTCTTACACACAATATGTGCCTGTGAGAGCTAGCAATGACGTCACGTTAAAAGGTAAATGGGTGAGCCTGTGAGCATGATGTGGGTGAGTGGGCAGCAGCACTGCAGACAAAGTGCTTTTCTTTATTACTGCTAAACCATAGACTGTAAAGTGCTAAACATATAACCTCAGAGGCCTCGGACTCATGGCAGCCATAAGTGTATGTTTGTTCATTTTTCATTCATGTAATCATCAGGGAACATGAATGCCAGGATATATTATGTGCTCTTAATCTTTTACAATTAAAAATTATGAAATTGAATGAACTAGGGAACTGTGCCTTATAAAGTAGATTTTTACTATACACAATATATTTTTGTATTTTAAGATTGCTTCTTTATGTAACTTACATTATAAATGCATGTTTTATGTTAGAAAACTAGCTTGCCTCAACTTGCCTTGAGGCACATAAAACATCTTTGAATTTGAAAGAAAGTATTTGTAAAAGACAAATCACTTTACATGCAAAACAAATAGTTTGACATACGAAAATACGCTCTTTCACTGTCTGGAAATAGAAGAAAAGATTGATACTCTCTTACCGGTTTGATGAATATGAAGCTAAAGCTAGCAGTCGATTAGCTTAGCATGGCAAAGAGGTTCCTTAGTGAAACAAGGGAAACCAATAGTAAGGCTGTCTAATGTTGTAATATGTTTATACCAAAAGGCTTCATTTCTGTTGACGAGACAGAAAAGTCAAAGGGATTAATCTCTTTGTTTACAAAATAAAATTGTCTGATTAGGTTTTATTAATATGGACGAATGAAAGAAGAGCAGACATAAACAAACACACTGATATTAATATTGGGTTTCAAACGGTTTTAATTAACCCTGATTACAGCTTAATTACAAGTTTGAAAAAAAAAAAACACGAAAGAAGTGGAGAAATTCAATGTTACATCATGGTATTAACTCCCATCTCCCCATCTGAGTGTTATGTAACTGCTCGAGGGAGACAAGGCAAAAGAAGAGAGACTGAAAGAGGGAGAAGATACACAGTCAAACAATACACATCTTTTTTTCTTCTTTTAAAATGATACAAGCCCCCACCCCTCCAAAACAAATGAAAAAATATACAGAAGCAAAGAGAGAAAAAGGTAACATTATAAAATAAAAATTACAATACATGACAAAATAGATAAAATCACTCCCCCTTTGCCCCTAAATATAATCCTCCACCACTGCCATTTCCGCTCAGTCCTGATGTTATTTTTCTGTCAGCATCAAAATTAATATTACACATTTTAGTTATATTACATTTGTAAAAACTAAAGACAAGAAAAAGGTCTCTGGTTGGGGCCTTGAAGGTTTGAAGGTTTGGGAGGATTCTACATCATCCAAAGTGATGTAACACAACATAAAAAGCAACAGCTAACAGAGCCATGGAATAATAATAATGCCAAGTGGAGAGGTAAATAACCCAATGAGAACAATATTAACAACAATAATCAATATTGACATCAGAAAAATAAACTGAGAAACCTTTCTTTTCATAGAGAAATGTAATCTTTGTGCTGTTTGTCTACCGTTCTTTGACTGTAGAGCCTGAAACAGGATGTGAGAGAGTCTGCGTTACAATCAATTGTTTCACCCTGCAATATCATGACTGACTCAGATCACGCCGCAATTTGCAGGAAGTCAGATCATGCCTGAAACAGAGTGAGGAAAAATTAAACAGAAAAAAAGAGAGAGAGTGCAGAGCAGGAAGGACTGATGTCTCATCTGTTGCTGAGATATGAAAAGTAGTAATAAGGCAGCTGTCAGTTTAAATACAGACACAGGACTTTGTGTGTGTGTGTGTGTGTGTGTGTGTGTGTGTGTGTGTGTGTGTGTGTGTGTGTGTGTGTGTGTGTGTGTGTTGGCCTGTTGTGACATGCTCCAGTCCAGACCACAGGGGTCTGATGAGGAAATTCAATCAGCTCCGCTACACAGACAGCCTGGAGGCCATCTATCTCACAGTTTGCTGCTATAGATCTGTCTTGTCGCTGGTCTAGGCGGGGACAGGCCGCTGGTCAACATGGCTCAGTTAACCAATCAGACGCCTGGAAGTACTTGCCACAGGGACGAAAAGTTTCAGGATGTTAAAACATAATCACAAGTATAATAATTTGATGTGCATAGTTTGAGGAGAGGGTCTTTAAGGACGGGACCTCCCATTGCCAAGCTATCTTACAGTATTGATTAACCCCTTTACTCCCGCTCCCTCCGCCCCAATCCAGAGCTGCTGTGAACTTTGAAGCATTATGCTAACTGGCCTAAAAGACAAGAAAGGATTACTTCTTTATAATCCATGAGCTAACTATGAGCACACTCACACACAAACACACAGAGGGCCTGTAGAGGTGGCCTGGGGCCAGGACAGCTTGTGTTGGGGAGAACCCCACTGAGCTGCGCGAGACTGTACAGACAGGAAAGAGCAGAGTGTTGCGTGCTGAAAGGGCAAGATACTGCAAATGAAGTGAACAGCAGAGTGAACCACACACCTGAATCATTAGCAGTTTGTTTGAGTCCTGTTTTTTTCCTTTTCTAGGTGGTCTTGTTCTGGCAGACTGGCCTGTGCTGTTCTTCTCTGGCTTATTTTTCTATAAGACAAATTTACAAGAAGAACCCGGGCCCCCACCCCTCTTCATTCTGCTCACCCTATCGCCATACCATATTACCCAGTGAGTGGCATGCCATGTCTTACCATTCAAAATAATCAACTTACAAAAAATCCTGAATCAGTCATATCATTAAAATGCTTTCTTTCTTCTTAAAATCTGACTTTCTTAATAATTTCATCAAGAATATATAAAGATATAGTCTGTATGTGTGTGTTATTAGAGCTCAGTTTGCACTTTTGTACATGCTATAAAAACAAGGCATAGAGAGGCAGTGTGTGTATGTGTATGTGTGTGTGTGTGTGTGTTTGTATGTACACACATGTAGTTAACAGACCCGGCAATCTCACACACTCCCAGGACCTGACGATGACATCACTACAGAGCTGGAGGTCCAGAAAGTGACAGGGATCATGTTTAAGAACTAAAGGCAGTGATGTGTGTGTGTGTGTGTGTGTGTGTGTGTGTGTGTGTGTGTGTGTGTGTGTGTGCGTGTGTGCGTGCGTGCGTGTGCATGCGTGTTTGTGTGTGTGTTTTTGCTGGTTTAGTTTAACACTATCTATGATTGTTAGAGGAGCTTCAGCTGGTGAACGAGGATTCTGTGCTGCTGGGAAACTATTTTCAGTGTACAAGCCATGTTAGGAGAAGTGAGAAGGCTAGCTAACAGTTACTTGAACCCCTCAAATCCTCCCCCTGCTGCCTTCCCCTTGTGGTCCCCTCAGCAGTCCTTTCTCTACACTGAGGTACTTCTTCATTCTTCTTTTTTCCTCTCCTCACATCTCCCTGGGGTTGGAATTATTTCTGTGAGTGGAGTCATGATCTTTCCACAGGTGGTCCACAAGAGAAAGAGGGGCAGGACAGGAGAGAGACAGAAAGAAGGTCATATAAAAGTCAAAAGCGCTGAGAGAACAGTGTGCCAGAGTCAAAATCTGTGGATGTGTAAATATGAAAGTGTGTTAAGTCTTGCGTCACAGTGAACATTGTTAAGTGTCCATAAGCAATGCTTTCACTGTGAGTCCCCTTCACTGTTGGCTGGGTTGTTGTTTTTTTGCTTGTGTGTGTTTGTGTGCATGAATCCAATAAACATACAGCAATAGGCTTCCCTGAGTGGAGTGGGCCAGGTTTAAGAGTCAGTTAGACAACACCCAACAGCCCCACTATTCATGCTCAGAGACACACTTTCCCCCCCCCCCAGTGATTTTTCAGTATCTGCCAAACTTTACAAGGGTTTCATGAGTTAAAGATGGATTACTTGTAGCAGTCCTCTCCTTTCTTTGCTCTCTTCCATGTCACGCCAGGGCTGTGGGTTTTTTAGATACAGGCACTTATCAAAGTCCCGTCAGCTTATAGGAAAAGAAACATAAGGGAGTGTACACATCCTCATCCTAGGTGTGTTGCTGGGTTTTAAGCGGGTGTATGTCCCCTAAGGAAAGTGCTGAGTGGCTGTTGATCCTATTGATGGGGCCTGAAGGCAGGAACGTGCTACTGGGGCAGGGCATCAGTAGCTTCACTGGCCAGGTGGGAGGTGAACTAGGAGCCATGTTTATGAGGGTGCCTCAAGCTGATTTCAGCATTGTTACAGTCACTTTGCCTGGGATGAGTCTGAGTGAGTCCCACCTCCCAAAGGATTCCAGAAGAGCCCTGATCCAGACAGAGGATTGGGGGGGGCATCTGACAGAAAAAGAGTCGGGCTTTCTTTGAGATGTTGGTTTTCTATGTGTTTATGTTGGACTGCGCTCTAAGTTCACTGGAGGTTTCAGGAATCTAGTTTGTCAGTGTGGGAGAGGGATCACAGAGGAACCATTTACATACTCCTGTGCCACCTCCAGTACTACTGGAGCAGTAGTGTTTGGGCTTCTCATCAGCAGTCTTTGTTCTCCAGAGACAGCTGTGCAGTGGCGCGATGTAGCTCAGCGCTCACCCTACGCTGTGAGGCCAACGGTGTGGCTAAAGAGCCCTCGTATGCCAACGGGGGAGGACTGTCCCCTTCTCCACTGCCTGTCCCATCCTCCTCCATCTCCATCCGTCCATTACTTTGCCTCCCTCTTTCCCTCTCCTCCTCTGGCCGTACTTTCTTGTCATCTGACTCCTCCTGTGAGGCCTCCATGCGCTGGTCTTCGCTCCAGCGCCTCTTGAAGCGCAGCTTGAGGGGGATGCACTTTGTCTGTGAAGCTCCCGCTGAGCCCGTCTGAGGTGGGGGGGTGTTACTGTCCCCTGTTTCGGCTGGTTCACTCTTAAGGGTGGGCAGCATGCGATGGAGCGGACTGGAGTGAGTGTGCTGCGAGGTAAAGAAGGGCATCAGGCCAGGTGGAGGCGGAGCAGGGGCTTTGAAGACATCCTCATCCAGGTCCTCATCAGGATGGGGGTGATGTTGGGGCGCGGCTGTGCCGTTGGCAAGGTGTTGGTGGTGTTGGCGGTGGTGGTCAGGGGCTCTGGAGTGTCGAGGGGAAAAGAGTTCAAACTCCTCATCCCTCAGATCTGGGTCATCATCACTAATGTCGGTCACCTCCACCTCTTCTTCTGACTCGATATCAGAGATGGGCTCCACCTGGACAGACATAAAAATGCGAACAGAGACAAAGATGAACACTCCAGTCTAGCAATGTTTAAGAATATGTATATATATATTATTGTAAATGTAGGTTAAATAAAACATTTTCAGGCTCATACTTGTATTTAGAGGTTATATAAGAATAGGTTTATGTGGTTTAATTTTCAAAAAACACCATATTTTTGTTGTACTGCATCTCCTCTTTTCACCCTGTGTGTTGAGCTCTCTGTTTTAGCGACAAAGTGAGACATCTCACTTCTATTCCATCTTTGTTGGAAGTTGAACACGCGCAGTACCTAGGTAAGGACTACTACCCAGTCAGAAGCAGAGTATGAGGGCGTGCCCTGCTAGCAGCTAGGCGAGCATTATAACGTGTTACAAAGTGACAAATGTTTGTCACGGAACAAAAGACTGGACAACAATAGAGCAGTTTGGAGCAGTTTGTGAACAGTGTTTTCTGTTGAAGATGATAATTGCCTTTGGGGTCTACTTTGGGCTTTTTCACTATGTAAACCTATAACTTGCGTAAAAAAGATATATAACACAATAAAGGAAAGGGAAAAAGACAAATAATATGTCTGGCAATGGAGTGTTAATATTGTAGATTGGCTATACATCTTCGTGATCTTGTGATGATTTACGAAACCCATTTTCCCTATGGAACTTTGAGATTGCTGTGTAGATCATAAGGGGGGATATTTGGGTCTATGTATCTCACCTTAATCTTGGGAAGTCCTGCACTGTTTAGAGACTGCGTTGAGGAGGAGGCAGAGATGAGGCCTGAGCCGCTAGCTGAGCTCAGGTCACTGCCGAATGACAGCGAGGAGCCCAGGCCAGAGGTAGATGACATGGACCCCGATCCTGAGGACATGGAGCTCTGCCTGGGTTTATTCTGGCTTTGACTCTCCCTGTGCTTCCTACCCAGTGGCGGTGGCTGCAGCTTGAACTTGAAGGGAGACATGTGTGGAGGCTCCTCACCCAGGTGGAGTGGATGATGCATGGGATGAGAATGGGTGTGAGGATGGGCAGAATGAGGTGGATGCTGGTGGTGGTGGGCAGAGTGAGCCAGAGGTGGATGGTGGTGCCGTTCTCCTCCCCTCTCTCCTCCCCCAGCAGTCGCTGCTCTCTCTGCTCTCTCGGCAGCTCCTCTCTCTCCGCTCAGACCAGCCTTGTCTGCGGCGGGCCGGTGGGGCTGAGGGATGACGATGTTGGGGTAATGGAGGAAAGCTCTGGGGCTGAGGCCGTAGTTGTATACCGACTGGGTGTGGGCCTGCAGGTAGCGCTTCATGTCCTCTGGGTTAAAGGAGAAGTGGGAGCCTAACATGGGTGACAGAGTGGGAGAGGGGGTGTAGGGGAGGTGAGATGTCGGGGTCATGGAGAGCGCTGGGGACAGAGGAGGGGCTAAGAGGCCAGCTCCTCCTGGCCCTGGCAGAGGGGACACGGGGAAGGGCGACAGGGAATCTGGATGGATCCTGTGCCCCGTATGACCACGGGAGCCTGGGTGCCCAGCAGGGTTACCCGGTCCTCCATACATGCGGAACAGGGTTTCATGAGACAATCGGGGATGGATGATACTCCGGTAACCTCCACCACCAGATCCTCCTCCTCCACTCACACCCCTCTCTCCCCTCTCCTCTCCCGCTCCAGTGCTGCCTTCCTCAATCTCAGAATTGACAGAGGTGCCGTCGCTGCAATCGCTGACGGAGCCTCGTGCCATTCGTCGGGCCACAGAGCTGAACACGCCACCGGGGCTGCGCAGGTCCTCGTTTGGGGAGAGGACTTCGGAGGGCGTTGAGGGAGGAAAGCGAAGTGAGTCCCTGCACCGGTGGGGACAGGAGGGGCACTCTGAGGAACGCTGCTTCCTGGAGATGCCAAGAGAAGGACAGAGGAAAAAAAAAAAAAAGAGTTGGAGAATGCTGAGAAATAGTATATAATGCTCTCCTGTGTATGTTATGAATCATGCTATCCTATTGAGGGATTAGGGCGCACACGCACACACACACACACACAACACACCACACACACACACACACACACCACACACACACCACACACACACACACACACACACCCCACACACACACACACACACACACACACCACACACACACACACACACACACACACGGCTTACCAGTGGAGCCCATGTCAATAAAGGGTAGTTGACCAAAACCAGCTTATTGAAGTTGAACTTATAGGTGAACCTCTTCCCTTTGGTCTTATGGAGGATTTCTTGTTGTAGTAGTATCTGAAAAAGAAAATACAACAGATGTGATGAATAAAACTATTGAGAAAGACACACTGTAATTGCACATGCCTAGTGTAAATACAAATATTAAGTCACATATCAGGGCTGACTAATGCAACAATTTTTATGTTTACCACTAAGAAATATAAATACTGGCCTATTAACAGTGAAACATTTAATTTAGTATGTACACCTCACATTAAAATATGATTCTGTTCCTGAAGTAATTGAGACAATGACAGATGCACCTGCACACTCAAGCACGCACTTTAATAAGCATGAGTAGCCCCCCCCCCCCCCCATCTAATGATAGATATTACAGAGTGTTTGATCTTTCACAAAGCAGACTCAGTAAAGAAGGTGGCAGGGGAGGAGGGGAAAAAGACAGAAAACAAATGTGGGAAGCAGGAGGAATGGTGTCTGGAGAAAAACAAACAATTAGGACCAGAGGTCAGTGTATATTGCCAAATGGATTGTAAGGCTACACGGATGCGTGAGCAGTTGCGTGCATGTTTGACAGGTGTGTGACTCCTGTACTTTTTGTATCTTTGTATCTTCAGTAATCTATACCTGTCTAACAGATGGTCAGGAATTTTAAAGTGTCTTTTAGGATCTTTTATAACATACGACAGCTTCTGTCATTCATTTTGCTAGATGGACCCATCTCTTTATGTAACAGCAAAGCAAAGCCACTTATAATTCAAATCTGTATCTGTTTATGTAATGGCCATTCTCTCCATTTTTTAAGCTCTCTCTCTCCCATGGCTCCTGCCTACAATACAAGGCTTCATTTTTATTAATCTTTGTCCAGCTACAGCTCTTTATGTAACATCATTCTGCTTTCTTCCCCAGATCCACATCCACTTTATGTAACCTCTAGATCCCTGTCTGCCAACCCTCACACACTGAGGGAGACAGAGCAAAGAAAGAGGAAGAGATAAAGAGCAAGAAAGGAACAAAGGCGGTTTGTCCGTGAGGGAGATTACAAGCTTGTGTGGCATGCTCGCAAAAACTACCACCTATCCTTTCCAACACTACCCCTGGCTATTGAACACAATATTTAACAAGACTGCACATTTTCTCATCATGTCTGCATACCTACCTGCTTTTATAGCACTAGACTCTGATATTCCTTCCTCCAACATGATGTGTCTGCTGGCACAAGTTAAGTGAAGTGTGTTGAGAAACATCGGGGCTTCAGGGTAATGTAGGTAATGCAGAGTAAATCAGAGCCCATTGACTATAATTATAATGAATGGTAGTTATCCAGACAGCAGTGTGTGTGTGTGTGTGTGTGTGTGTTGTGTGTGTGTGTGTGTGTGTGTGTGTGTGTGTGTGTGTGTGTGGTGTGTGTGTGGTGTGGTGTGTGTGTGTGTGTGTGTTCTTTTTGTTTGTTTGGTGGTGGGGAGGCGTCGCCCTTCACCCCCTCTTATTATGCTTATTACACAGACTAGTTGGGCCGTTTTCACTCTGGGAACAGACTGTTGCTCTTTTTCACTTGTTCTCTTCTCCCATTATCCTTCTGATACCTTTCTGTCTCATCAATCCACCTCCCCCTCTTTATCCCAACTCTCTCCCTGCGCTCTCCACTCGTCCCCTGAAGCTATGGGAGAGGGTGAGGGAGTGAGGGAGAGACAGGACAGGCCTGCACTGTTGAAAACATTGTTTACGCCAGGCACAAAGCAGCATGTAATTTCTGCTCAAGGGGAGACACTCACAAGGGCTGAGAAGGAGGGGAGAGAAGCAGTTGGGAGCAAGGGGAAGGACAGAGGCAGGCAGGAAGTCAAGCAGAATTAAAACAGGTCTGTGATTGAATTAGCTGATGATAGAAAAGTCAACAAGCTGTGCTAGGGCCCACATATATGTCTAAGATAAATGTGGATTTCAAGAGAAAAAAGCAATAAAAATGATTTATTCTGTGCATCATAGAGCATCAGCGCAATCACCAACTGGAGCTAAATGTCATTACATACTGCACTTTTAAGAACTATTACAATGAAATATGATATAATTAGTTGCGATTTTATTGTGTAAACCTGAATAAAATTAGGGCATTCTAATGGTGAAGACCCACAAGAAGCAAACTGATTGCCTCCGTCACACAAGTGAGTGGCAAGCTAGCTAGCAAACACTGGAAATAAGCAACCTGCCATAGTTTACTACAATTTACCTGACTTGTTTTTGTTTCTATTTGCAATCTTGGATGCAGGGGACATATAAAAAAGCAGCTAAAGGCCCACCACTGCATCACTTTGTTGTCAGGGAAATTTCTCCCTTTGCATGACGTTAAACATTTTTAACTTTCAACCTCTCCCTTTTTTCATGTAATTGATAACACCCTTCATCAGCACCAGAATACAGCTTCCCAAATGTCAAAAAAGTCGAACCAACCCCTCAAGAAAATAAATAACCATTTTAACCTTTATGATGGAAGATTTATTGTGAGCTGTGCTAGACTGCATTTATTTTAGTTAAAGTGTATAATTGGCATAAATATGGACCCATCCCAAAGGCCAATAATATCAGTGTGCTGACACATCTGTCTGACCCTGGCTCATGACAGTTGGATAGTAGGGAGTGTAGCCAACTAAAATATTGTGTGCGCTTGGATGCACACATGCAGCTAATACAAAAAATTGCTGCAATGCAAAGTTGGAAGCAGACAACAACTTTGTGTAATCCTAGCCGCGGCAACTGAAGCTGTGTTTGGAGCACATGGTCACCCATTCTTTCTCCATGCCCCCTCCTCCTGAGCCGTCATACAGGCAGACAGTCTTTGAAGAGCATTTGAACTCACTTCAAAAGAGAAGAAAGAGATTCTTTGAGTGCCTGTGTTTAGCTGCCCACCGCACACACGCACAAACACTCACACTCACACAATATCCTGACTCTATAACTGACATCTCATTCAGGCATACTCAAACACATGGGTGCCCCCCGCACACCCCCAGTAAGCATCATCCAGGAAATGTAGCTTTATCCCGCTCCCTGTTTAACTAAAATAGTAGATTGATCAATCAAAAGTATGGATTTAGTCAAAGCCTTGAGGGGAGGTTTTCTATCAGTTGCTATTATGTGTGATTCTAGGCCAGGGATTAAGGGTGCACACACACGCACGCACACACTCACACTCACACAGAGTGAAGCAAATTTACCAGTAACTTGGCTATTGCTAATTTTAGACCCTGAACACCACAGTATAAATATTTATCAGTTATTTGAGATTTTTATACTGGTATCAATACAATATCTAAGATTTGTATTTCTAAATTTCAATAATATACACAAATTCCCTAAACCCAATTTGATCATTTAACAAACAAGCCAACTAATAACAAAAGTTATTACTTGAAAGGAGTTTTTTTATTTACAGTTTATTATAACTTAATTTTAATAGGTTGCTTAAACATTGTATTAGTCAAGAAATTGATAAGATCTCAAAACGCAGCAACATCGGTAAAAAAAAAAAAGGCACCAAAAACAAAAAAGTCATACTAACATTCAAATAAGTTTGTCTTACCTGGGGGTTTGTTTACAACCTATACAGTTGTCTGACTACTAATGTTTGTGGCCCATTGGACTCAAGGTCTAAAACAGGAAATATCAACAAAGCATTGGATGTAAGGACAAAAGACCTGTCTGCTATCTGTATAAACTCACTAATCAGTATCACACCACACACACACACACACACAAACACACACACACACAAACACACACAAACACACAAACACACAATATGACACTATATGAAGTGAATCAACCCACTTGTGTGTGCGTGGACAAGCTGTGCCTTGCCCATTGTTCAGCTGTAAATAGGCGCCGACTGTGACAGGAAGTTGGGATTACAATACTCCCCATGAGCCCCGTGTTTATTTTCTGCCTCTTTCGTCAGCATTGGCCATTACACATACACAACCCAGCCAGATCCTTCTCTACACACAAACAAAAACACACACCAGTTGTTGACACTCAGGTGTGTCTGTGTGTGTGTGTGTGTACAAGTTGCACACGCGAAAGTGCTTTGTGTAGAAACCAGGTTTGACTAGTGTTACTGTTTCAAAAAGAAAATTTGTTTGTGCAGGGATGTGTGCGTTTGTCTGTGAAGAGGGGGATCTAGTCTGATTAGGATGGTCACATGCTTTGGGGGAGGTGTGTTACGTGTATTCCACCCTCATTGCAAATAAAGGCCTCATTCAGTCAGGGACAATGACATACACACAACACTGTTGTACGCTGAACACATATATGCTGCAGATAAAGACAATGGAAAGACAATGCACGCAAGCATAAGTTGAACACAAAGTCATACAGTGGTACTGTCCCTGGGTGCTCCCTCTGCACTTTCTCTCTGGCCCTGGGTGTTTCCACACAATGCGCTGATGTAGAGAGGCCTTCTGACCTATTAACGGGCCCAGCCAGATAGGTGAGTAACACTGTGTGCATATGCAGCAGTATTTCCTGCAGGATGTTTTGTAGATGTGTTGACTAGATTTACTTCTAAAGGCACAGCAGAGCCAGTATAAGTGTAGCAGTTTAAAAATGGTTACTGGATTTCAGGGCTTTCCTTGGAAGACTGGAGCACTGGCATTCATTCATTTGTTCATACTCCACCATAGTACCATTAATCCACTTAAAAAGTAACTTTTTAGATGCATGTTCTCATGTAGTTTTAGCATACAATAAATAGTAAAATGTTCTGAATTTAAAGCATCACCGTACCCAAGAATCTTGTGGAACTTTCATTCTATTTAACTGTTTCTCTATGGTGGCTATTTTACGTCTGTAGTGGCCCATCACAGTTAAATGAATGTTGGGTCATGAAGCAAACACTGCAAACATGTGTGCAAGCAAGCATGCATTGGCAAGAGCTTGTGCACAATGGTGCATTTGTGTATGTGAATTTGCACATGTGCTGTGTTGTTAATCTTTGCCAGCTGTGCGTGGCAGTCCCCCTGACCTCTGACCACTGTGTTGGAGCCAATAAGGGCTGCTGACTGGAGGACAGGGGGCCTGAAGGTCTATAGAAGCTGGGACCTCTTAGCATGATTACACTCATTAAGCCAGCATTCTGCAATGAGTGATTGGCAACAGGCTTCATTTCCCCTACTCTTGTTTGGGGATCGGTACAAGTCTCACTTATGAGAGCAAGACGATGGTGCAGGGAAACAGGAGAAAGGCTTGGTCTTTTATTAGTGGACCGGTTTACTTAAATCCTGAATGCACATATAACACACAAAACTGCTACGTGTTGTAAGAAAGACATCTGCTGAAAAAGTTACTATATTCATTGTCATGATTGCTGTACTGTTTAGTTAAAAAACAACCAAAACACCAAAGTACGACGACATAGTGGACCAGATGCATGTTTTTATTGTGAAAAGTCAAAGCTCGGGGACAGCACCAGCCAGGAAGGCATGAGACTGGAGCATAAACTGTTTATTATTAATTATATTATATTATATTATATTAGTAATAATATTAATTTAGGAGGTCAGGAGGTCTCCAGGCTGCATTCATACCCAACTCTAATAAAAAAGGAAGAACGTTCTCTCCCCGTGGGGTCGAAAATCAAGCTATTCCACTTAGCGCTCCCTCTAGAGGCCTGGAGAACTTCCATTGTGTAATCTGGAAGCTGTTTTTTGTTGCATCTGCTTTTCTTTTTGCATTGCTTCTTATTTCTGGGTTTGTGTGCTGTTCTTTTTGCATCGTTTCTGTATCTGCAGCGCGTTTCTTTATTTTGTGGTGTTGTCTGTATTTGCAGAGTGTTTGCTTAATGCTGCGGATGTGTTGTCAAATTAATGAAGTTGTTTTCTTAATTTGCTTGTGTTTTGTCTATTTACATGTGTTTTCTTAAGTTGCAGGGTGTTTGCCCCTGTCGGCCACCGTACCTTAGTGGTCCCCTATTACCATATCTGAAGTCTCTTTTCCAGAAAGCCTTGGTGCAGAATTACAGCCACTAGTGTCAGGCACGGTGGAGGCTGGGGGTGTGGCCTTGACCAATTGCCACTTTGCTTGTTTGAAAGCCATGATAACTCTCTCTCATGGGTGGGCCAAATTCTCTGGGCAGGCAAAGCAGAGAAAGGGGAGGTAATCTTGCCCCTTATGAGGTCATAAGGGGCAAGGGGCAAGATTCAAGATCGACCCATCTGAGCTTTCATTTCTCAAAGGCAGAGCAAGATACCAAGGGCCCATTTCTAGCCACTGGGGGACCATAGGCAGGCTAGGGGAACTCATGTTAACGCTAAACAACCTCAAAGTGAAATTTTCATGCCATGGGACATTTAATATTCTATTGCTTTGTTTTTTTTCTGCATTTGATTCACTGTAACAAGGCAGAACAACAAAGTCATTCATTACTAATGAAAAAAACCAATACTATACAATTATAGTGTAACTTCTTTCAACGTGAAGCATGTACACATGCACACACACGCAGTGGCAGTGTAATCCTCTCAACAGGAGTGGGAATTTCACAGCGGCCGTTGGAGCGGGACACCAAGATGACGCATGGAATGAGAGGCTGTGTCCCCTTAACGACAAGCCAACTGATACACACATGTCCACACACAGTGCAGCAGCGCTGATTAAAGGAATTTCCATCATGTGCATGGCAGACAGGAAAGAATAAAAATAATTGAGGTAAAAATAATAATTACAAAGGCTAAGTCATAAAAAGAACACTTCAATACAGGCGGGCCTTTTAAAGTACGTGAACATGTGTGTGTATGCTAATTGCCACATGCCGACTGTGGTCTCCATTATTAGCAGACTCCAGGTTTTCTCCATATGAAGGGCACAAGGAGGCCTGCTAGCCAACAGTTTGCTCCATATGGGGACTGTTACCGTGCACATGTGTTTGTGTGCCTCCTTTATGACTTTATGCCATTAATCCTCTTGCCACATTACTAGTGATATGCGTCTTACGAGGTTTAATTTCCAGTGTTTTTTGCAGTGAAGAACTGTCGACAGCTCTGGTGTCAAATCAGGTGACTACATGGACGTAGGTGTGTGCATGTGCGTGACCTTTTGTTGATTGTCCTTCCCAATTTGAGCATGAAGTGACTCTGCTCAATTTATGGGCACAGAGGGAGACAACTTGACCGTAAGAGGGTGGATGTGAACACAAGTGCCAGAAAGGAAACTCCTATGTAGAAAACATTTTGATAATCAGCCTCTAAGGCCAGTTTACCAGAGGGCACTAAGACCCGCTATATTAGCACTTCCTGCAGCCTAAGCTCCAAATCTGTTGCAGCTCTAGAGGATGGACATGCTATAAATACACAGCTTGACCACAAGTATCTCATCCATATTCTCTTTCTCTCTAATTCAGGAATTCTAAATCTGGACTCCAAGTCTGAATGTGAATGTGTGTGTGTCTCATGGACACATTAGTCCATGTTTATTCCCTCTGTTCCCATAGGATCCCATCTGTAACAGACATTATCTTACTCTCACCAGTGTAAATGACAACACATAAGCCTTCCCACCCTAAATTGCTTATATCAATGCTTTTCTCTCCTTTAATGGCCATTGTTGGCTTTCTTTAAAGTGCTTAGCCTAATCTTGGCTGTTTGGCTGTAAACAACGAACCGGCGACACACTACAGAGTGAATGGTGTGTTCTTCTTACTAAAACTGGTATCAGCTGAGAAGAGTCCCCCAGGGATATGTGATGTCCGTAATTCTGAACTCTAATGTGCTGAGAGGCCATAGTGGTATAGTATAGATCACAAGACTGATTGGATATTAGGGGTGTGAATCTTAACTGGCCTCATGATTCAATTACAATTATCCTGTCAATGATTCGATACGATTTGATATCCAGATGCACCACCTCCTCAAATATATTCTATATTGCTACATGATTTTCATTAACCATTTCCAGCAGTCAGATATATACAGTATATAAATATGTATATGCACACACACACACACACACACACACACACACACACACCACACACACACACACACACACACACACACACACACACACACACACACACACACACACACACACACACACACACACACCCACACACACACACACACCACCACACACTGTATACACAAATATAGATATATCTTCTTTCTTTAATTAAAAAATATTGTGACCTAATGTCTCATTGTTAAAGCCAAAAGCACAAACAAAATCAGAAGCATCTGTGGTGAAACTCAGATTTGATCTATTTTATAAATCGTTTTTTTTGTTGCAATACCCCCACTAGTGTATTAGTCTTGAAGCAATTTACTTTATTGACATGTCAGTCCAATTTGATTTACCTCATACTTCGCAAACCCAATTTATAAAAGGTCAGCAGAGCAGACCAAGAGAAAAAACTAAACCAATTGCATGCAAAGTTTAAGCTATGGCACAATATTATTCTTCACAACACGTGAGTGACAGAGGTCCAAATCAGATTTTTAAGTCTATCGATGATGTTGAACCATGATGTCACCAAAGGTGTGTCGAATGGGCTTGGTTGAGCTGGCACTCATGTATATAACCAAAAGGTGTAAACGTTGTGCCCAGCCAAATGGGTCAGTGTTGTAACTCTACTTGGAGCATTATAGTAGCTAAACTTGTCCAGGTCAATAACCTGTGAGGCATGTGGCCAAGGTCCCTCTTACGACATTTACATGTATTATAGACTTGTTAAGTGCTATTAGTGCCTTGGCAGGCATGACTCATGCAATGTCTGGGTGAAACAGAGCTAAACTGTAAAAGCTATTGGGGTCTGTGTGGTCTGAATGAAATGCTTCTAGCAGGTTATAGCTGTAACTGGAATCAAATGCCAGGGTCAAAGACGGTATGTGACAAAAGGCTTCTTTTCAATAAATGTAGCCTGAGGGGCGTCTGTGTGTGATTTATATATTCATAAATAAATGTATATTTATTTATTCATAACATCATTTACTAAATATTTTCTAGTTAATCTGTGTGTGTAAAACAACCTCTCTAATGTGCTCACATTCCTTTCACACATGGAAACCACACTGCCGCAAGGAAGCAGACTGTAATGAACTTGGCCTAATGATAAAGTATTTTAAAGAGTGGCACGTCAGGAGTTCATCACCACAGGTGAGGGTTGGAACATAGACAGACTGATAAATCGCCTTCAGGCTCAGCTCCCTCATTCTCCACAGAAAAATCTCCTTCACCTCTTCTGTCATCACACTGCAAAGCCTTTTCACTACTTCAGTGACCTCCGCCAAAGAGATAGGCGAGATAAGTTAGGGCACTCTGGTGGTCTTGAAGTTTGGGCGCCAGACTATAGTTTGGGTATCCCTGGTTCACGTCCAGCATGTGATTTTTTTGCTGCTTGTGATTTCCTGTCTCTCTCTCCACTCTCTATACTAATCACCATCTACTAAAGCATACAATGCCCCAAATTATTAGAAAAAAAGGCATGCCAGTCTTTTAAGTGTTCCCTCCACCACCCAACAATATCTGTAGTAGATGAGCAGTTCTCCTCTTCTGCTGAAAAGATGCTGCGAATGGCACTGCCTGTCATTTAATTATCTGGAAAAAATGAGCAATGTCAACCCCTGTCCATAAGTTGAAATCCAGAGAAAATACTATGTCAGGCTTATTCTCTCCAAAAAGATGACATGTCCCGAGAGAACAGTAGCAAGTGGGTTCACCAAGGGCCCTGCTTGTGGCAATGCACTAAAACCCTACACTGCTTTGGGACCAGGTCCGACTGATTACTGTAAGCTCACTCATCAAGCCTGGTTTCAGAAGGGGATCGACCTGTTTATAATTCATAAAGGGGCATTGAATCACTCTTAGTTTGGCCATAACCATGATTTTATTAATATATTTATTCTATGAGTTAAGTTAATTTTACTTTTTACATTCCTAATTACATTCCTCTATTCAAGAGCAGTGTGGATTTATATTTGCGTCTTGGCTATTCTAAATAGACAACAGCGTTTTGTGTGATTTGATTGAACAGTAATTTGGTTGTTCAACTGAAGCATGTGGGCTCTTCGAATTTTAGCATTTGATAAATGTTCATGTGAATATGCAGCCCCTGTGAGGTCCACAGATCCTTAACATAATCATGAGCTCATCTGGTGCATTTGTTGGTCTCCACAGAAAAGTTAAAGGTCAGGTACAGGAGTAAATAACTATGAATGAATACCCACCCTCACATTCAGATACACAATGAATCAAACATAATCAGCATGTTTCTCTGTCATCGTACCTGAGTGCCCTGCTCAGCTTATCATAGTTCATTTGGGGTTTACACTTCCTGGCTCCCCACAGCCGGGCCACTTCATCCGGGTCCTTGATGACAAATTCGCCGTAGTCCCCCTGCCAGGCGATGACATCATGATACTCTTCTTTCCTGAGCAGCTCCAGAATGAAGTGCCACAGCTGGATCTGCCTGGACCCGGGGCTCGACTCAGGCTTGTAAGCCCATTCTGGGAAGGCGATCCCTGTAAAAGACAGATAAAGAGAGCAGGAGGGTTACTGTGTGTGTCACAATAAATAGCTCATGATGCTGTAGAGAGCAAACGTTGTAAATTAAAATTCAAGTCCTCCCAGAACATTCACTCTCCGGACATTGTTCAAAAAGCGATTTTGTATTTAATGGACAGTTTGACAAAGTAGAGAGCAGGAGTAAGGAAGACATGATGTAAAGAGAAGAGAGACTAAGGAATCTCATAAACAATGGCATACAAAGCACTGTAACATGTCTTCACCTGCTGCATCCTAGGATGCTGCATAACTTTTAATATAATAAAATGTAATAATTGTCTTTATCTCTATTAAAATGACCTAGAAATACAATTGAAGATGCAAATAAAAATGTAGACAGCCTAATTTGGACGTAAACTAAGGCTTTTGCATTGACCACATTCCTCTAATGTCATTACCACAGTAGCTCTTCACAGGAAACACACATGCAAACTGAAACTACAATAGTAAAAGTTGTAGTTTTAGTGGGCTTCATGGAACAGTTAGGCACATGAAAACGCCTTCCGCTTCTCCTCCACCTCTTTCCTCTCATGCAGTCATTCTTTCCTATGACAGGAGGAAAACAACATGGCCAGTCATCTCTCCTGCCGATCCTTCCATCTCTCTCTACCCGCTGCTCGAAGGAAACAAAGAGTAAGAGACATAGAACGAGACTGTGGGCGTGGGTATATGACTGTTTGGATGAGCATGTGTATGCCCAAATGTACGAGTCAGAAAGAGTGTGCCAGTGCTTGTTTAAACATGTTTGTGCAAGTCTCCCACTAACATTCTGTCGCCTGGGTGGTCAAGAAAGTTTGACACAACCAAGCAAATTAGACTACTAGTAGAATTCAGCCAGATAAAACCTGGACTGGATTTTATTTTATTAACAATCACCCCTAATAGCATGGCACTTATAAATGCACAAGTCAGGAGCTGGAGTTACTAGAGAAATAGCATCCATCCTGATAAAGTGTTGCTGTGCAGGACATTTATTGCCCGCTGATGTTAATTTAAATGGTTGGTGCAAATAATGCTAAGCACCACATTACCCTGAATTATCAGAACAATGTAGTTACCTATCTGATGTAATGAAATGCAATATAACAATGAATAAGTGTGTAAAACAAAATTTATAACAAACTGATGAGTTAATTAAAAAGTTTTAGATAAGTAGTATTTAGTAGAGGGCTACTGTTTAACAAGGGACAGTGTATGTATTGGATTTCTCTATTCTTATGGTTTAGTTTATTATTACTTCCTTCTTTGGGGGGACATGGAAAGACTTGTGGCTAGCATGAGGCCAGTGTTTGCAATGCGTTTAAGAGCACTGCATGCAAATGGAAACAGAGGAAATGACACAGGCTGGACTAAAGATTGGAAAACAAACAGGCCCAAGTCAACAGATTATGGATGTGCGGGCTTGTCAATGGATTTGTTGGATGACAGCCTGAGGCAGAGATAGATTAACCTGATAATCTCTGCTGCACTAGCCTTTTCTGACCATTTAGTCACTGTTAGATAACACTAAATAATGCTGATTGCACATCTACCAGACCTTTATGAATCTGTACATAGTGCTGGAGCCTTTCACTAACATGAGTTAACAACTTAACTATTCTTTTGCTTTTAATGCTATGCTAGAGACCCACCAAAAGCAGGCACATAATGATTTCCAGTTTTTCATTAGCATACAGTAGGCAGAAAGAAAATCTATGCCGTCTACTAGGAATTTCCTGCCACCAATTTGAGGTGGTTTTCCTCCAATCACAATGATGTATTTGCAAGGCATGGTCACTCAGTTGTCCTTATTACCAAGAGTCATTTTGAGACTCAAAATAAAGATTTTTGAATATCAGTCAAACAACATTTTCCATCTCTGAATTTAAGACAGGATTCATCGTTGACTATTATGCAGATGCCAATGAGGAGGTCAACAAACAGGCTGTGCAAGCAGCTTAGCCACTGCTACAGATTACTGTTCTTTAAAAACGTGTGAAATGACCATGAATGTTAAAACTGCATAACCACTGTCTGTGTCTGTAATTTCTCAGACTTTCCAGACCTACATAAGTAGGTAGCAGTTAGAATGCAAATTAAACAACACTCACTGTCATTTTTTTCCTTTTTCCCTTCCCACCCTCCTCCTCCTCTTTCACTTTCAAACATTTAAACAAACACTTGTTGCACGATCAGACCCTGAGTGAGCTACAGTCACATAGGAACACACCGGGGGCAATCATAAACATACTGGCCCGGCCAAGCCTCCAACAGTAACACATAATCACCCACACACACACTCCTACTGCAGAAGACAACATATTATTTCCAGACATAGCAAACTGATGGTGACTGTGTCAAGACAAGTCAAGATGGGACTGGTCAAATCGCCAATCTAGCTGAGGTGAATAAATGAGTAGTGCTTAATATATCTTAACCACCGACCCTGCGAGTGTGAAGTGACTTTGTGTGCCTGTATATGTCTGTCAAAACGCGCCTGTAATGATCTTTTTGACTTTAGCATGGACTACACAGATCACCGCGCGCGCGCCGCGCGCACCCCACACACACACACACACACACACACACACACACACACACACACACACACACACCACACACACACCACACACCACACACACACACACACACACACACACACACACACACACACACACACACACACACACACACACACACACACACACACACACACACCATGTTTTAGGTCCTTGAGTGAAATGGAGCTCATGTAAACAGTTGGAGAGCTGCCAACCATGCCGTTTTTAAAAAAGGCAAGAGGACATTCTCTTCCTGAAATGACGCATGATTCTCTGTCATCAGCAACAGCGTATATAAACGCGACCATGCCCTGTGTGTGTGTGTTGGTAGGGATTATGTTTAGAGGAATGCTGAGGGCAAGAACAGGTGCCTTTGTCCTTCTATCCACCCAGAGTCCAACCCAGGCTGAGCTGTCCTGACTCACACTGGATCAGCTATCACACACACTCTGATCCGTTTCATCAGCGCTGTACACCCAATATGAGAATTTTAAAAGGGAATTCATGGAATCTGTGTAAGTGTATGATCTGTTTGAAGGTGGGATAAAGAAGAGAGAGAGCAGCAGCAGCAGCAGGGAAGAGCCTGCAGAGCACGACCTAACCCCCTCCACCACACTTAACCTCTCCAACCTCGACTATACCCTCTCTTTGGCTCTTTTCCTCCCTCGCCACCCCACCCCCTCCCTCCCAAGGGAGACACCAGATAGCCATTACAGCATGCAAGCCTCACACTCTCTCTCTCTCACACACAGACACACACAGACACACACATACACACACAGACACACACAGACACACACACAGACTAGGCATCAATAATGTAGGGACTGGTGTGGAGGGTTGATGATAGGGGTGCGCCTAATTTCTGGTCTGGGACACTAGAGAGTGCAAGTGCGTTAAGAGGTGTGCGTGTGTGTGTGTGTGTGTGTGTGTGTGTGTGTGTGTGTGCGCGTGTGTGTGTGTGTGTGGTGTTAGGACAAGTGAGGGGCAGGTGGCAGAAAGTGATGCAAAGGGGATGAAGAGGAGGAGGATGAAGGAGTGAGTGCAAGAGGAGGGAAAGAGGGGGTGGTAGTGAAAGAGAAGAAGGGAAGATGAGATGGCGTGAGCACTAGGACAAGTGGAGAACAGAGAAAAGAAAGTACAAAAAGAGACGGGGGAGGGAGATCAGGGAAACAAAAGTGGGAAGAGAGAAAGAGAGACAATGGCAAGAGTGGGAGATGAGAGAGGGGGTGGATGGAGGGAAGGAAGGAGGAGGGGGAGAGGTTGAGGGAGCGATGAGATCATAGCTCGTCTGGTAGTCTGTTGTCATCCAGATCAGATTGCTTATCCCCCCATCCCCTCCTCCTTCCCACTCCCCTCCTCATCCTCCTCCATTCTAGGAGTGTGGATGCCTCTTTTTCTCTGGGTGGCAGGCCCCTAGCAGACTTCTACCACTGCTGCTATTCCAGATATGTGTGCGCTGCTCACCAGTCCAACCTTCACTCTCTCACACGCCGCGAGACCAGAGAGGGGGGGTCAGGGGAGATGAAAGCAAAAGAGTGGTAGAGGAAGGAAAGAAAGAGAAAATCACCCTTATTCTGCAGGGGTTCGGGTTTGAATCCAACCTGCGGCCCTTTGCTGCATGCCGTCCCCACATCTCTCTCCCCTTTCCTCTCTATCCACTGTCACTAAAAAAGGGAAAAGCCCCAAAATAAGTCATCTAAAGGAAAGCCCTTCTCACAACACCACTAGTGAAAATTATAAACGCAACTTGAAAGATTTTAGAGTTTAGTTTAGTTTAGGCAATTAGCAATTATTTATAAGCAAAAGGTCTTGCAAGCAACTATCTTTGAACTATCTTAAATGTGTTGATTGATGCTTTTCTTTGACATATACGACCACCACTAGTAATGCTATGGAACAGTGCAACGCATTACACGTCCTTGCTTCTGGTTTTTACTGTTCAACATTAACAATTGGTAGCTGTAATGTACTCACAAAAAATGTAGCAACACACTAGGAAAGGCTAGGAAGACGAAGACTGCTAGCAAGCAAACATGGATGTAAACAATGCAAGCTTTGCAAATGTTTTATAGGGAAGGGAATGTATACACACAATGCATTTGGGTGAGAAACAGTGTTCGTTTACAAGAAAATGCCCCAGGAGACCTTAAACTGAATAGCTTGTGTTTTGGACTGTTGGATGAATAAAACTATGGATGTTAAGTTATTGGGCTCTGGAAAATGATAATAGACATTTTTAGCTATTTTCTGATATTTTATTGATAAAATGCCTAATCAATTATTTGAGAAAATGAAAAGTGAATCTATTGGTTGATGAAAATAATCACTTGTTGCAGGTCTAAAACATTTGACAACAACAATACCCCAAAGGCATGACCAACTGGATCATTGACATGGGACTCAAGTGCCAAGGAGGGCGAGAGCTGATGGGAAAGAGGTATGACGGGCAGTTGGACGAAGTATTGGAGTGAGAAAGGAGATGAGGAGGAGAGATCCTGGAGCTGCGAGTCCTGCTCAGCAGCAAATCAACTGACAGGTCTGTGCCAAACTAACAGAGGAGTTGCAGACTCAGGAGTTTTATACAGGGCTAGGGCCTCTGAACAGCCATTAGCGGCAGTTGGCTAGCACCGTGCTACTTTAACCCAACTCAGCTTTAGCGTGGATGTGGGAAACGACCAGTGCAAGTGTGTGTGGGTGAGGTCACTGTCGGCTCGGAGAGTCTGTAAAAGCACTAAAAACTGAGAGTCAGTATTTGCCTATAGCACATTCATAGACAAGTATTACACAGTCTTGTCTTTGTCACAGCTGCTTGGATAAGTGAAACTGCCTGAAGCGCCAAGCTTGGGGGACAGAGAAGACAGAAACACAAGACCAGGAGGTGGAGGGGGAGGGATGGTAAGATAATAAAAGACTTGGTGGGTGAGACAGAGAAAGTAAGAGTGAAAGGAGGGAGAGAAAAGAGGAGGGTGGGCTCTGCAGGAGGAGGAGGAGGAGGAGGAGGGTAATCAGAGCCCATACGCCTGAATCCCAAAGTGTCTGGACTCTTCCCACCAAGTCCATTAAAAATTCATTAGGCCAATACTTGAGGAAGACTAGAGAGTGGGACAGAAAGAGAAAAGACATGGACACAGGAGAGGGACAGAGTGCAAAAAAACTTGGAAACATTGATGGAAAAGGTGAATAATTTGGAAGGGAACCTTCAGCTCAAAATTGAATTAATTAATATCCTAAAAGTTTTTTGTACTAGTTAAGTATTTTGAGATTATTATAAACTGCAAAATAAAAATGACACAATCAGCTAAATGTCTAATACTTATAAGAAAGGTACAAGAAGGGCTGCAAATAACAATGATTTTCCTTATGTATTAACCTGCTAAATATTCTCCCAATTTACTGATTTATTGTCTGGTCTATGCAATGTCAGAAAATAGTGAAAAATTATTTTCAAAAAAACATCAAAACTGCCCTAGAGGTAATAATGACAACTTCAAAATTCTTGTCCAACTAGCAGTCCAAAACACCAAAAATATTAAACTTTCTATCAACGCAAACCAAGAAAAACAGAAAATGTTGACATTTTGGAAGCAGGCAAAATTCAAAAATAACATACTTTTTGATTTTGATTTTTGATTAAGACCTTTAAAGCAGTTGCTGTTGAATCCCAGGGTTAAACTCATAGGGATATCTATGACCTGGATGATTAAGAATCTTCACAGACTTGCTGTTCAACAGTCTCTCAATCCACTTATTGTTTCAGCTCTAACTACAACCAAAGTCTTTGGTTTTACGTCATCAATTTGTGCAGTGAACTGGGTGAGGAATTTGTAATTAATATGCAAGAGAGACAAAAACATTTCCTGCATATGCGTGTTTCTTTGTAACTCATTATTGTTCATGAAAAAAATGGTGGAATCAGATGTTTTAAGCAGCAACCAGTGGAAATGTCTACTAGAGATGCAGATAAGATCGGTAACTTTTGAGTGCGCTTAGTTTCCATTTAAGTTTCACACTGGTTTACTTTATGTTCGGCAGAGCTTGAATGAGATGATAATAAATGAGTAGGCAAGTTGTTTGATTAACTACATAAGTTTGTTATCATGATCTTATGGTACCATGCAGAGTCGATTTAACTTGTTTGGAAACAATCATCGAAAGAAATGTGGGTTGTGAATAATTGAGATGGAGGAATCGTTCTTGTTAGAGGTCCACGTTGTTAGGTCCATGTTGGAGCCAAGAGCAGTCATGCCCCCTGCATCAACTGAATGACACACATCACACAGCAAAACCGGTCAGGCTGCTTAACTATTCTAAGAGGTCACGACAATCTATATTTTCTATAGGCTTTTACTCACTGCCATAACGCTGCAGATGAAAGATACAGAGAAAGAGCAAGAGGGAAGAGAGTGCTTTGTGGCCTTAGAGGGGCCAAAAATAGCCCCCCCCCCCCCCACACACACACACACACACACACACACACACACACACACACAGTGGGGTTATTGTTCAACGGAGAACTCACAACATGGATGAGGAGACGAGGGAAAGAACAGAAGTGCTGAGGAGGAAGAGGAGGTGATGAGGGAACGAGTGGGACAGGGAATGAGAAGGACATGACATAAGATTTTGACCCTTAGCCTCTCTTTGTATTGCTCAAAGACGTCTTTTCTACGAAATTGTAGTGGAGCAAAAAAAATAAAATAAAAAAACATGAGCATCTATAGGGATCCTCTCTTCCAGAACAAGCTCTTCTCTCTTTATACAAGAATATAAACTTGTCAAGTCACTGACAACATGGTTCAAATGTACACTGGTTGAGGAAAAAAAGGCTTTAAAGTGTGTGGAAGAGAATATCAGGGTTGACTTTGAAAGCTGAAACTACATTTGATTTATCAAGGGAGTAAAGCCCTTTATTTAAAAAGAATAAATGAATACCTCCATTGTTATCATTTAGAGCTGTACTCGTGATTTTGCATATTTTTACCACTACATTGCAAATTACTTTACATTACGTGTTATACTGTTACTGTTATACTGTTATATAATACCTCATAAGACAATGGAATCTGTGCAGTTTCATTTCATACAGTGCAATATTTAATATATTAACCTTTCCATTTTATTACTGTGCAATATTTATTTATTTAATATTAGTACTTAATCATTTCATTTTATCACTGTGCAATATTATTTATTAATTGTTAACACTTATCTATGCTTACACAATGTGTATTCAAAGCTAATTTATATATGTATACAGTTGCTCTCCGGACTGTGTGCCAGCACCCACCGCCCCCCTCTTTTTTCTCTGCACTACCTTCACTTTATATCTTTGACTTTATATTTTTGATTTTTGATATTTTATATTGTTATCTTATATTCTTATATTTTTTGTGTCAACGCTGTAAAGGGATTGCTTTAATCTTGTTGCACAAGTACCGTGTACTTGTGTATAATGACAATAAAGGCATTCTATTCTATTACTGCTGAGAGTCAGCTATTTTTCAAAGCAAAATTTCAGTATATTATGAAAATTAACTTGCAGAGATTTGATAATGTTTAGATAGTAGCTAATCCAACATGGTGAACATTTGGTGACACACGCTCCCTTTCAACCTTACAAATGAATTGTGCTTATGCAGTTAAAAGTAGAGAAACAAGAACTTTAGATAATTTGGACAAAACAAAACAAATATGACATGACATGTAACTTTTAGGTTAATGTTCAGCAATAGTGAAAGAAGTACTGTATAACCAGCCTGAATCAATAAAGTTATTGCATGATCAAAAATAATTTCCAAATGTAATGTAAAATAGACTAAAATATTTAGCAACAACCAGGGTCTATTAATTGAAAACAAAAAGATAGAAAAAAACAATTTTAATGGATTAACCACCAGGTAAAACTAACTTAGTGAAAACATGATCACCTAAGAGGGGTTGCCTGGTCTCTACTGAGGCTGAGGCCGTTGGTGATAACTTAATTTTAGGCTGTGAGGACCCCAGCGGTGTAGCATCTATCCACATGGGACAACTAAACACACTTTACAGTCCATGTAACTAGCAACATGTACACACAACATGAGGTTCTACACTGGGGAGCTCTAAGAAAAGGCACAAACACATGCATGCAAAAAAGTCACAAATGCATGTTTGAGCACCATGCGAACAAAAACACGGAGCACTGTCCACACACAAACACACA
Source organism: Etheostoma spectabile (assembly GCF_008692095.1). Classification (NCBI taxonomy): domain Eukaryota; kingdom Metazoa; phylum Chordata; class Actinopteri; order Perciformes; family Percidae; genus Etheostoma; species Etheostoma spectabile. The sequence goes on along the minus strand of NC_045738.1, from coordinate 12,071,127 downwards.
TAAAGTCTCAAGGCACTGCCCATGATGCGCTCTCAGGTGGGCTGGACATCTGGACTCTTCTCTGTGTAATAACACTTATAAACAAGCCTGGTGGGAGAGTGTGTTTGTCCGTGTGTGTGTTCCCCAGAGTTTGTTAAGAACAGCAAAATAATATTGTGTCGGAGAGAGAGAGAGTCCTGTTGCTCTCAAGGCACTGTTCGGTATATTTACTGTCACCAAAGTGACACTCTGCTCCCAGGACGTTAACGGTTCTCCTTACGCACGCACGTGCCAGTTGGTAGTTGAGTTACCCGAGAATAAAGCCGGGGTGGGATACTGAACCTAATCGATCGGTGCCAACCGGACGGAATAGCTACGCGTATTAGACGTTAGAGGCAACAGAAGCATCGCATCATGTCACACTAGTAAACACTAAGGTTACACTTGGCAGCAGGTAACGTTAGCCTATCAGATAGAAATAGAAATAGATAGAATAGAAATATAGATAGTAACTGGAATCAACATGGTTAAAATGAAAAATGCTGACAGCCAAACGGAACAAAAGTGTAACTGTATTTCACAGTAGAGGATTTCAACACCGGGACGTACAACAGTCTGCTGCTAAAGACACAAACTAGCACTTGGTCACTGCCGCTGTCAGAAAAACAACAAAGACGGGACTACATGGTGCGTTTACTTGAAACTGGTAAACCTTGTGATGGATTTGGAATTATTGTAAAATACCCTTTTCTCATCTGTTTTTGTCATTTCACAGCAATATACTGGTGAAATAAGTTATTATTGCATTTTAATAAATCATTTCAATTTTAATGTTTTTGTGCTGATCCAAAAAGAGAGTTTTGTGATCCGTTGCACGGCTATTTTATAGTGTGATACTCCATTGGCAGTGACCATGATGACCATGGTTGCAACAATCTTATGTACATTTTTTTTTAACGTCTTTTTCCTTTCAACACAATTTTTCACTTTTTGCTGTAATATTTATGATCAAATGTCGTTTGTTTGGGATATGTGTGAGAATATTTTCAATCTGGCAATGGAAAGACCTTGTAAGTCATACTCTTAGTCATCATTTTCACCTTTACATAAGAAAAAATGTAAAAAGTTTGCTCTCCACACCATTTAAATAAAAATGGCTTTACTTTGTTGTTAGGTGCTCTATGTCTGCGTATCTAAGCTAAATACACAATCATTTTCCCATGATAGTCAGATCATTTTCTTCAAAGTTACTTTTAGGGAAAAGCTGTTAAGACCTAACAGAACCATGTTACAGGCCAGAGGCGCCTCTCTTCTCTTTCACTCTGTGGCCCCACCTAACACGCTGGTGTTAATGTACTTCTCCAGCCGACAGCTTGGCAGAAAGCTGCCAGCCGACGCTTCACCTCTGGTTCAACAACACACTGCCTACACTTACTAAGTACTGCATGTAGAGGAGTGTGTTTGACTGTGTACGCACCTCTGCATGTAGGAGGGCATAGGGACAACAAAACAATACACATCATTTAGATATTGAGAAGAGTCTCAACATCTATATGATGTCTATTGTTTTTTGTAATTAACTTTTTTTTTTATAAATCATACAAAACATACAACTTGCAAAATGAATACACCCCCCCATCATCGTCACCACCCACCCAGACAAAAATCAAGACAAGATGACGCAGTAACCACAATATTCAAGACCATTTCACAAAATATTAACAAAATAGACAATAAGTCGTAAACCCAGTAAACATATGACAACACCATAAGCCCACCATACACGTCTCTCCCCAGCACAAAGCTTCTTAGGAGCCTCCCAGAAAACTCAGGTATTTCTCCATTTTTTAGTATAGACATCCAATCTGGCAAACAGTTTATATGATCATTTTTTCAAATACCTCCACCCTAGCCATCTCAAAATCCCATTCCTGGATTGACCCTTCGTTCTTTCATCCCCTTAAAATAATCCGTCTGGCTATCATTAACCTATGATGTATATTTTTAAAATTGTATTCAACCTAGAAAAAGTCAAGCTTATCTTTTACAGCTGAAGGTGACTCCTTTGAAGAATTATTCACTGGAAACTGGGCATATTTCAACAAACACGTACGGTAATTGGTAAATAGAAAAAAAAAAGTTATTTAGCAAAAACAGTTAGCTGTAGCCCTATTATCATCATCCTACCGAGTTTTTTTGATAACATTATTTTTCATTTCTACTTGAGAACCACTGAAAACCAGTATGTGACCATGTATATATTGTTGTATGTGTGTTTTTGAGGTCAGTGGGTCAAAGGGTGACTTTGCCACACAGGAGTAAATTAGATGTTGCATGATTGAACCTTAAAAGTGTCAGATGTGTGTGCGTGTGTGTGTGTGTGTGTGTGTGTGTGTGTGTGTGTGTGTGTGTGTGTGTGTGTGTGTGTGTGTGTGAGTGTGTGAGTGTGTGAGTGTGTGAGTGAGAGATAGGTGGCACTTTTGGGAGGTGGTTTCCTGGAATGTGGTACTATAGCGGGACAGGATGTTAGCAACTGTTAAGCACCACAACAACAGATCTGTTTCCTGTGTGTGTCCATGCATGTCATTTCTGATACACGCAGAAATCTGGCAAGAATCAAAACCAACTCAGGCAATACTGAGGAAAGTACTGAGAGTTTGTTACATACATAGCTTGCCCAGTCTACTCAGAAAAAATAATTCTACTCAGACATGACTGCTTTCATTGTAAAAAACGTGAACGTACAAGCATATTGGAGAAAAATGTCAAGACTGAGTGCTTCAAATAAAAAATGTTTGAAGACTGTAACAGTAACGCAGACCTGTTGCACTAGAATACCTTTCAAACAAATGAGCATGCACTCAGACCATGTGCAACTAGTCACAGGTGTCCACGTGACAGCAGGTACTGAAGATGAGCCGGAATCAAATGACAGTGCTCAAACCTTATACACAGAACCAGAAAAACAAGTCCACAATAACAGCTTCAGACTAAAACACCCTGTGTGCGTATATTTATGTGAGTGTGTCAGTGCTGACTCAGTGCGTGAATGTTTTTGTAATTCAGCCTTCACAACGCAATCTCTCTCTCTCTCTTTCTCTCTCTCCGTGTATCCTAGCAACCACACACTTAAGGCCTAAAAATAACCCCCCCCCAGAAACGAACAGAACAAAAAAAATAAAGCATAAACGGCAATTAATCCTTTCAAGCCTGGAACACAGACTCAAATAGACCAGATATTAGAAAAAGAAGAGCAGGGCAGGAGCAAGCGAGCGGAAGATGGAGAGACGCGGAGAGAAAGGAGTGGGAGGCTGAATCTGCCAGCAACAGGTAGTCGTCAGGAGACAGAGATCTGCGCTACATGACAGTGTGTGTGTGTGCATAATGTGTGTGTGTGTATACGAGCGTCTGTGTGCCCACTAGCCTTGGCTGGAAACAAGATTGAACTTTTCCACCCTCTCCAAAAGCAGGAGCTTCTCAAGGCAAACAAGACTCCAGTGTAAACCAACCCAGTGGTCCTGCAGCAAGTTGGCAACAAGGCCACAGAGTTTGAAGAGAATAACATGATGCACGTCCAAAATACTCAGCAAGGCCTCTCTTTCTTTTACGCCGAGCACTTTTATTGTGATTTCTTCCATCAATCCTCTTTCTACAACATTAAGAAATAAAAGCAACGCAAAAGACAACTGCACTGAGTCACACACACGGACACAGACGCCTGCTCTCTAGCGTCTGAAGCTGACACATTCCACAGTGGATTCACTTTTCTAGATGGGTGATGGCAAGTGAGAGACACAGCAGTGAGACACCTGATCTTTTTTTCAATATAAGATAAGCTCCAGCTTTTCAGATAACGTAGGTGATGTCAACTAGGTGGTAAAACTTCAAGACATTCAGTATTCAGTGAGTTTGGCATGCACACGTTCTCTCATTTGCCAAAATAACCTTACTATAATCAAGGACCTTCCAACGTGTTTGAGCATTTATCCTCTTGATAGCGAATGGACATTGCCATACAACAGCAGCTGTGTTTTACCCCAGTTCACTCTTTAGAAATCGGGCATCACAATTGAGCTTTGTTGATCTAACTCTAACCCAAGCTGTATTGGTTGGTAACATAAATTGGACAATAGCAAAATCATGTAAACTTGTGACCTGTTACTATTGGGGCTGCACGATTATGGCCAAAATGATAATCACGATTATTTTGATCAATATTGAGATCACAATTAATTATCCCGATTATTTGTTGATTTTAACCAAAAACTAATTTTATAGTCACATAGGCTATTTATAACTTCTTTCACATCCATATTATGCTTGATTCTTCTGTCTTAAGTTAGACAGCTGCAACACATGTAAATGAAAATTAGCTTTCTAAAATAAATTAATTTCTTTTTTTCTTTTTTTAAATGTATCTCTGAGAAAGCTCCTTCACTTGTTTTCAACAATAACTGATTAAAAAAGCTAGGGAGAGCACAATGGACGTATATGCTACTCAAAGAGAGACGGCTGACTCAGAATGAATGGGTCCAGCACGGGTCGAACGGCGGGTCAGCAGAGTTACACACGTGTGTATGAAATGTCTGTATCGTCACTGCGCTGCGTTTAGATGAACTATGATATTCTGGTCATGGGTCACATCTCTTGCAGGTCCAGCAGACTCCGTCTCACACGCCATTACTCTATAAATTGAAGTTAGTTGCATTCAATAACTTCTTCTGTGTTTTCCGCCGTGGCGGCCGCGATAGCAGAGTTACCAGCGGAAAACACTGGTACAAATACAGGTTTGCCACTCATGCTTAACTTAATATGCAGCTGTGTTAATAATAATTAAAACTGTGGACAAATGTAGAAGTGTGGACCGGCGGCCGCTGTGTCTCTCCATGTTGTCGAGGAGTCGTGTGTGAGTTAATGGGGGCGAGGCTGCGCGGAGAGTAAGAGGAGAGATCCAACCCAGGCACGGCTTTACAGAGGAAATTTGTCATGTAACGCAAAATTAAACCATATCCATATAAACAACATTGCTTCGTTTGTGGAGAGGCAACGGATGCAAGGACATTAGCACCGGTGGGACACAGAGGAAAAATGTTAGTCGCACTCTAGACCCCTGTGAGCTAACAGACACTAACTAGCACTGGTCACTGCTGTTGTCTGAAAAACAACACAGACGGGACAAAATGGTGCGTTTACTGGTAAACTGGTAAACCTTGTGACCAACGTATGACCGACTGCCATCTGTTGAATTTTCCTCACGTTACTCTGTCCTCTGTGCCTGTCTCCATCTAGAAACTAAGCTGCGCGGTGCAGGTCTCAACTCTGACTGGCACATGATCAGACAGTGGCTTACGGAGCGGTAGATTGGCTTTGCAAAAAAAACTGGAACATTCTATGAAATGACGCATTTAAAATAACGCTTGATCATGCAAATTTGATTAATTGTGCAACCCTAGTTACTATAATGCAATAACTATTCTTGTAACAGGATGTCAAATATTCTGTTAGGGACACTCAGCATTAAAACCATACATATTCTGAGAGCAGGCTTATAGTATTCAAATGTCCTCTTTTAGTAGTGCAGCAAGCAGCAGTTGTATCTAAACATGTTTTAATAACTGACTGAACAAAGCCATACATTCATTGCAATGACACACAATGTGGCCCTAAACTATATAGACTGAAATGCATGGTTCTCATCTGCTTTCTTTTTTTCATTTTGTTCTCAAGTCTGGTAACAGCTAGCAAAGTACCGAACTGAAACGTAGTTCCTGATGACGATGTACTAAATCATGGACCATATAGATACAGAATATATAGATATAGAAAGCCCAGTCAGATTCTTGTTAACCCTTGAGACAACTTGCGACATGCTTAAAGCTGCTTTTATTTAGGAAAACCTACATGCAGGTTATTTTTTTTAATACCTGCCTCCATTACATTGCAACTATACATTAAGGATGGGTACCACAACCCTCTTTTATTTGCGGAGATGCATACTGTGCTTACTTTATTTTTTAAAATGTTGTGAACACATCAACAAAAGAGCTTAACATGTAATTTGAAAAAACTTTCAGTACCTAGCGAACAAAAAATGCCTACCTAAAGCTAGGGCTGGACGATATAGAGAAAATCAAATATCACGATATTCTTGACCAAATACCTCAATGTTGATATTGCGATGATATTGATTGGTTGACTTTTGGTGCTTTGGCAAAATGTTAATTAAAACGTTTTTATTCTCCAGAAATGATTTAATGACTTAGTGGGTAAAGGTAAATAATAGAACAGCGACAACAGTCTGGTAAGTTCAGAAAATGGCGTCACTTTACTGTAATGCAGCCTGTAAAACCAGATAAAGACAACACTTACAATATTACGCTATTAAAATATATCCAAAATCTAATACGATATCTAATCTCATATCGCAATATTTATACTTGCCCAGCCCTACCTAAAGCTATGTTTATCCCAACTGATTCTCTGTTACTCCTCTTAACTACGCATGCATGCGCAGAGAAAGCTTTAAATACGTTACTCTTGTGTAGCAATATATATTATATATATTTATTCTATTTAGCTGGAGCTACCTTTAAATTCCTAGACAGCCACGGAAAAAAAATCTGCACACTCATCTTCAATAACTCAAAAGTTAAAATGGGAAGTGGATATATATACACATATACATACATACATATATATGTGTGTGTGTGTGTGTGTGTGTGTGTGTGTGTGTGTATGTGTGTGTGTGTCTCTTGTTATGAGCTCCATGCTGTTGTTCAGACTAGAGGTGAGTGTGGAATAGGTGACTGGCCCTGGGGAATCATGTTTTTCTCTTGTACTGCTCTGATGCTGCCAACTGTGCTGCTGATGGCTTGCAGTCATGCGACATTCACAGTAAGTAGTACGGTACAAACAGACATGCAGAGTGTTTTGAGGAAATGTGAAGGTAACTATCATAAAAGCTGCACAGATTACTACAAAACAAAAATGTACATTGACAGTGCTTGTATGCAGAAAAACAAATCAAAGTATCACTTGTTGACCAAGTGAACACGCTCCCACCCAACCCATACACTCCCTTGTGATTGTCAGGGGAGACCTAAACCTAACTTAAGGGTGAAGCAGAGGGCTGGTGGCCTGGTATTCTAAACATGCCCTTGGGTGATGAGTGAACAGGGGACATCAGCAGCTTGCCAACCACCGCTGTTGTCCTTAACACCTTTCTGCTGTTTGGGGGAAAGCAGCTTTAGAGCCGTGTACAACATCCAGCTTCCACACTGCTAATTGATGGGTAATTACAAAAATTAAGGGTGGGAAGTTTCACAGCAGCAGCACATCATGGTGAGAGGAACTGACTGATAGGTCTGATTCGCTGTTCACAACTGAAAAGCAGGTCTTTACCGGACATATTTTATTAAAATTGGGGCTGTGTTAACTGAGAATTGCCCATCAGATATTTATTTCAAATCTCATTTTAATAAATAAAAGATAAGAGCTGGCACTGCAACACAAACAGGATGTGCAGCATGTAATAGATAACAATGGTAAAAAAGGGTCTACCAATCAAGCAGAGTGACAAACAATCAGCATCTCCAACTACTTCTGCTGCTCCTTAATACATTACATTTATTTCACACTTATAAAGTGTGAGACAGTGGTTGACTTTGGGCCCTAAGTGGTTCCTGTGCGTCAGCAATGTGTGTGAACAGAACCAAAAATACACACGGCTTCACTAAGTCCCATCAACCTATTCCTTCCTCCAGTTCTAGTCTATTTCTCCATCAACCCCCCATCCTAACCCCCCTCAACACTCCTGTTTATGGGTCCAACCCTGTGCGCTTTCCTGCCATTCTTCTATCTCAGCTAATTTTAGATGAAGGAAAAAGCTCTGTCCACATCTGTTAGTCATTCTTTAAGAGGTTTCTGTGTGTGTGTGTGTGTGTGTGTGTGTGTGTGTGTGTGTGTGTGTGTGTGTGTGTGTGTGTGTGTGTGTGTGTGAGATTGAAAGGAGAGAGAAAGAAAACGGGGAAAAGGTCAAAGAAAGGAGAAGTAGTGGAATGAGTGCTGAAAAGGAAATCAAAGCAAAGGTATAAAACAACCAGGGTAAAGACAGAGTCAACGTCGCTACCCGAATGTGCATCTTGACTCAAATACAATCATTTAGATTTGGAGTGTTTCCTCTACAGTTACTTGACAGTGGTGAACCACAATGGCAACAAACTGCCATCACAAGTAAAGAGAATGCAAAATAAACCAAACATCATAATTTAGCTCAATTTGCCCCAAAAAGCATGGACAAATGTGAAGGCAGAGTGCGTGGAAACAGTGCTCTAATGATCATAAATCATCCAAATGGGAATAATTTGGAGTCCAAAATAAAAGTAAGTGGGAGAACGCACAAACTATGGTTTTAACCACAGGAGAGGTCAAAGCTCAAGTAAAGGAATGTGATAAACACAAAATAACTATTTTTCTTGCAACAGGATTACAGTATGCAAAACATTCCTTTTCTTCAGGAGTTTTTAATGCGGCTTTAAAGATTTACATTAAAAAAAAGTCTTTACATGATAGAGTGACAAAAAGGTGTTTATTCAATTAAGATTAATATATAGAGTATTTTTAACACACACATATGTACATATATATATATATATAAACACTGGCTACATGCTTGCTGAGAAATCTTAGATCTTAGCCTTGGTAACTGGCTCATTTTCCTGGCACTAATAAACCTGAAAGAGTGTTTACAGTGGTGAATCATTGGAATCCCAACAACACAGGGATGACCGATTCAGTGAATTCAACATTTATCATGTTAAATATAGATTGTAAAAATGTCAGCTTTATGTCTACGGAAGGCTACGTACATGTGTCCGCTGTTAAACGTGGGCCCAAACAAAGACTAGCATTGTCTTGACTAGTGTGGGGTGACAAGGTCGTCTTTCACCCAGAGGGGACAGAGTCATTCTTAAGGAAAAAAATACACCCTCACAGGCGTACAGCTATAGACAAACATGCACACAGGCAAATGCACACACAAGGGATCTTGGCAATCACCACTCTGCATAACAGTGGGCTGTAAGGGGGACACAGAGGACAGAGCACAGCATGTTTACGTGTTTGTGTTTATCCTGTCGTAAACAGCGACAGGAGACACATGCCGTGTCACCGCCTGTCACCACTTTCTCTTCTTCTCCTACTGTTCTTCTCACCCTTTACTCAGTTTATCCTGTTTTCCATCAAGCCCTGTTCCTGTGCCCTCGTCTTGCGCCCCCTTCACCTCCTCACTGCTTCCTCTTTCTCCTCCTCTTTCCCTCAACCCACTTGGTCAAGCATGTCTCCTAAAGCTGATTAAGTAGTTTAGCATTACGTAACATTCACCTCGGACAGACGTCGCTGCCAACCAGCCAGCGTACAGTCTTTTTGCCTCTGCCTGTGTATGAGAGATCAGAGAAGGAAAATCTGCTTCAATGAACATTGCTCTGCATGGAATATTTGCCAACACCACACACACACACACACACACACACACACACACACACACACACACACACACACACACACACACACACACACACACACACACACACACACACACACACACACAGAGAGAGAGAGACAGACAGACAGACAGACAGACAGACAGACAGACAGAGCTTGGTCTCATTGACACAAGCACATTTGGTTACAATGGTGGAATGTGCACATCATCATGACCTGGTGTGTGTGTGTGTGTGTGTGTGTGTGTGTGGTGTGTGTGTGGTGTGTGTGTGTGTGTGTGTGTGTGTGTGTGTGTGTGTGTGTGTGTTCCTACTGCAGACTGTGTAGATAATCACTCACTGCTTATCCCCAGTTAGCAAGAGGCTGCCAAGAGAGACCATGCCCTACAGCACTGCAGCAGGGGGTGGGACACACGCCAGCTCACATACTTGACATGACAGAGTGCAGGCATAAATGATCAAAAAACAATTTTTACAACTAGAAGCACGCGCACGCACACGCACACACAGTGTTGGTGGTGCCTGTAAACAAAGCCCTGCTCCAGATCTCACTAATTGGCAGAGTGATTGAGTTAACGAGGCAGCGTACACAGGCAGGTTAGAAAGGTTGACTCGCCCAGCTCCTCTTCTCTCCTCTCCTGGTTTGCTCTTGTGCTCTGCCTGTGGGAAAGATTAGAATCCTCAGCTGGAGCAAATAAAGCTGGACATTATGCAAGAGCCCGGGAGAGGGAGGGAGAAAGACAGAGAGAGCAGAGTAAGGCTGATGATGATGTAACTTGAGAGAAGAGCAAACTACTGAAATGAAGAACAAGGAGAAAAGACAAAAAAAAGTCCTAACAAAGTCAACTATGTACTTTACCATACTATATAGTAGGGGCGAAAAAGAAAAAAAAGAAGAAAAAAAAAACCCGATACAGCATAGTATCGCGATATTTTCCGTTACAATCCTGTATTGATACACAGACGCCAAGTATTGATCTTTTATTATACATGTGTTTGTCAGCTTGACAATCTCATTTTGCAGCAATAACATTGAAGTGATATGAACAAACGGAGAAATGTATCTTTCTAGATAATCTATCTTTCTAGATGTTGACAAAGTTTCCTTTTGGGGACATCATTTGAAATTAGTAAAAAATTAGAAGTTGGAAAAAAGGTTATAAATTGAACTATATCACAGAATATTGAAATATGTTTAAAATCACAATAATATCGTATCGTGGCATAAGTATCATGATGATATCGTATCGGGGGGCGTCTGATGATTCCCACCCCTACTATATAGTGCCAGTCAATGGTAGCCAATCTGATTTGACCAAACTCAAAATTCACAGTATGTAAGTGCAACAGGCCGTGCCGAGTGGGGGTGTTTGTGAAAAGCACGGTCACCATCTACTGCCCTGTTGCCCCATTAGTAAACTAAACAATTGTTGTCCTCTTTGTTAACACAAAAGATAAACTAGCGAGCCACAACATGACACCAACAAGAAACTGGTATGTAGGTGTGGTTGTTGTCAAATTGTGCATATCAAGTAAAAAAACAAAAACAGCAGGTGTCAGGAGCCAAAACGAGAAAAGGATAAAGAAAGAAGGAAGTGAAAAAAGAGAGAAATGAATGAGCGATGCGGAAGGAAGGAAGTTCACAGAGATAAAACACTGACTGGCAGAGAGAGAGAGGGAGCAATGAACGCCTCCCCCCCCCGTCAGTATATCGCTTGGATGCGGTTATGCAAGAGCTGAGTGTACACACACACCGATTACCTCCGCTCCGCAAAACTCATAACAGGCATGTTGTGTGTGTGTGTGGGTTGGTGTGTGTGTGTGTGTGTGTGGGTTGGTGGGGGTGTTCGCATGTGTGTGAACATACAAGGGAGATACCTCTCAAGTTACATTTCACGCACAAAGACGTGTACACACACAGTATACAGCCAGCATACATACAAACTATTGTTCTGATTCAAAAGGGCTCCGATTATTCAGCCAAGGTGTTAGGTAGCACGGGGTTCCCCATGAAGTGACAGCTGCACTAGCTTACAGTTACACCTCCACAATACACTCTTATTCATCCTAGTGTAATTAGATTTAGTAAATGTTTCAATGATTGTAAACGTAACATCTCAATTATGTACTCTTAGTAAAAATATGGCAGAAGCTGGAGAAGAAGTGCTGAAATCACTATAGCATGCAACTGACGTCTGTTTGGAAAATTAAACAGCAGCAGTTCTTGAAGACCAAACTCTAGTTGGTTTTTCATTGATTGAACACAGTTCTACACACTTACTCCATGGCTTTTACCACAACCTGCACAACACTGAAGTTACACCACTTTGTTCAAATGCTGACACACTGCTGTCAAAACTGTTAACCACACATTCAAAACAGACTGGATTTCAGCCTGGTGCCTTTAAAAACATTGCTGATCGTTATTTCAGCTGAAAGCCTAAGCAGGTGTCTTGTTTTAGACTTGTTAGTTATGCATACTGTGTGTGTATATATAAAAAATGGAAAGCTCAGAAAGAATTTCTCTTGGGGGAAAAAAGAAACACCAAGTAAGAAGGAAACAGTTCGAGAGAAACAGTCAACAGGTAGAAGAGCAAAGATACCAATATGTCCAGGAAAGATGACAGAGGTCACATAAAAATGTGAAAAAGATTACCTTTACTACTGTAAAACTGCACACTTACTATTTTTAAGAAAGTAATGGAGGTGGAAGCAATGGAAACACCACATTAATGTGTATTCATAGATGCAGGTGCATAGCAAGCCAGGACATCCAATGTGATGATGAAAACTGGACGCATGATCTTGGAGAGACACTATTCTTTGTTACTTTTACGTATGTAACTTTTTTCTAGTAATTACATAAATTACTACACATAAAATAAAAATGTATATCTATTGAAGCAAGCTACTGATGTTCATTTGTTTTTTTTAATTATTCAAACTGTAAAAATGAAATGTTCATTTCTGTATTGGTGTTTGATGCTATTGTTTTTACTCTCAGTGTGTCTTGAGGAGGTGACAGCAGGGCAAATACCAACAATAAATATCCACTGACTATGGACTGACCAGGGTGTCCACCATCAGGCCAAAACACCTGCCACCAACAAGCACACTGGAAAAGTAGGCATGAGGCTTCCTTCAGCAATGTGAGTGCTGCTTTGACTGAATCTGAAACCCAAATTAAATGCCCCATGATGGTGGCAACAGTATTGTGACTTATTGCCCCACCCTAAATTACAAAGAGAAACAAGTTTACACATTCAAAGCTGACATCAATGAGTCACACACATGCACATATCCCACGTTACCACCACACACACCTCTGCCTCCTCTCACAACTAACCTAAGGGAGAGAGTGTACCTTTGCACAGAACCTAGCTAATACTTGGGCCAGACGAACACAAACGCACTACTAACACAACACCCACACACAGACAGTGAGGATACTAGCTGGGGGCCAGCTGGAAAAAAAGTGGTGTACGAGGGTGCGTGAGGGTTGTGAAATTTCTGTGTGTGTGTGTGTGTGTGTGTGTGTGTGTGTGTGTGTGTGTGTGTGTGTGTGTGTGTGTTGTGTGTGTGTGTGTGTGTGTGTGTGTGTGTGTGTGGAGAGAGACGCACGCATAGACCCTAGTGCTTATCAATATGTGTATGGGCAAAATAAATTCACTAATATTCTGGTTACAACACTTCTAATTAATTGTATGCACTCTTTCCGTAGCCTACTGTTAAGAACATAATCTAATCATAATACTTTGATTGACATCTTTTGGCAAGAAAAATATGCTGCACTTAGGACTTGTTTCCAAGGTAACATGTATACAAAGTATTATGTACCACGGATGCATTATGCTGGCAGTTAAAAACCACACATGTTACAGAAAATATGCTAATAATCTGTCTGACTAAATTCACAATGGATTCTTTGCAGAGGATTTATGTTGCCATCCCTTTAAATTAAGTGTCTTAGATGTCATTAGGTACTATTATAGATGTGATTTGCAGTGTACCTAAAATTAAAGATAGTTAAAATCACAACAACCTCATCTAGATTAGCTTTTAAATCAGTGATATGTAACAACTTGCTTGATTTTTCATGGAACTGTGTTTCATAGCCTTCCTGTTCTTCTTAATAGTCTCTTTCTGACCCCTATGAACAAGCTCCTTTGTCTATTTCTTCTTCCTCCATCATACTTCTGGTTGTTCCTATTTAGTTTGTCATCCGCCCCCCAATTTCCCTTCCCCATGCTTTGTCAAACCCTCTACTGCCCTTAATCCATTCTTCCCAGCTTTCCTTTTCCCTCTCACCATGTGACTGGTCAGGGGTTCTAGCTCACTGTTCATCAAAAGCGTTAATCCCCTAAAACAACAATCGCTGTGTGTGCGGGTACATACAGTAGGACTATAGGTGTGTGCGCCCACCCGCATGCAACTGCCTGGTTGTTGCGTAATTTCACTGGGCCACATCTGATGCTAAAAATGGACATGGATAAAACTAATGTGACCGAGGGAGGGGCTATTGCACCGAGGCACTGGCGCACACACAAAGCACAAATGTACACACAGACAGCAGTGGCTGGGCAAGCTGCTTAACCCTGATGTCATGAACCAGGGATGCAAATTGTTAAAGTTTTTTCTAAAATCGATCGTAGTCATGTTAGTATTTAGTTGTACATAATTATTAAACGCTTCTAAAATACCAAAAACGCACATTTTTCTTCACTGAAAACTTTAAACATGGGCTATACTTGAAGCGCAACCCACGTAACTAATCTAAGCACAGTCTGTACAGTTTAATGTATAACTTTAAGGTAATAAACATTTGGTGGATCAGATTTACAAGGGATATTGTTGTAAATCAAAAAACCACCACATTAAACTCTTACTCAAAACTCTCTGTCTTTCACTAGCCTAATTGTAATATTTCCCCAGCATGAATAATTAACTTAAACTTCAGCCAATGACTATGTAAATAATATATTATATAAGTGTTCAGAAAATGTAGTTTAAAAATGAGCCTTTCAAATGACAGGTCTTAGTCAAAGCGCACAAGGTTAGGTGACTGAGACAAGACAAAAACATTACATATAAATAAAATAGGATAAGTGATATGTTTGGGTCAAGGCACTACAAGACTGGAGAGTGGTAGAGCACATACTGTAATACTGGCTGGCACACTCACTTATGGACAATCTCCTAAGAAAAACGTGATGAGATGAGCATGTTTACAGCTGTGTGTGTGTGTGTAAGAGGTTATGCTATAAGATGTGCAGTGCTGATGGCCGGCTTTTTCATTAAAGTTTAAACACTCTGCTTTCATATAAAATACCTTCCCAATGATCAAATATTATTTAGTTTCTCACACACACACACACACACACACACACACACACACACACACACACACACACACACACACACACACACACACACACACACACACACACACAACACACACACACACACACACACACACACCACACACACACACCACACACACACACACACACACACACACACACACACACACACACACACACACACACACACACACACACACACACACACACACGGCCAACCTGCAGATACTTGATATGCTTGTGGTCTAGTCTGACTTTCTGCTCATATTTTGAGTTTTCAGGTCGACTCAGAGGACGTTAACACCGACCACCACCTATTGCTGATACATTTCAACAGTGACTGACATCTTTCTTTACTCTTAGAGCAATGTTAGCAGACAACCATGCTGTTTCTGGTCAATGTCATGTTGTTTGTTAAATCTGGGTGTCCAGTGAAAGAAAAAGACACACACAGGGTAAGGTGACATGAAGAAGGAGAGAGGGGGAGAGAGGGGGAGAGAAGAGGAAAGAGGAGGAGGCTAATGGAAGAGGAGCTGCCACTGGGGTATTAGTCCATGGATTGGTGACACAGAAATGATAGTGAGAGGGAGGAGAGGATGGTTGGGTCAATCAATGCTTAAAAAGGTTTTACTCCCCTACAGGGAACACACACACACACACGCACGCACGCACGCACGATGGCTCCATCTGACTCAAAGGTCTAGCAAAAGAGCAGCATTCAGCAGCAGGCCTGTGATTCCAGCAAGAGGTAGATTAGCAATAATTTGGTCTAATTTAGGATGGGACCATGGGTTTGTGTTTCTACATCCCAAGCATTAAAAGACAATGCTTGCATGTTAGGTTGTCCAAAAGGCTTAAATTAGAATATTCAGTCACAGCTGATAAAAGGCAGAGGATGTCCTCTTTCCCTGACACACATGCACAGTTTGCCACTGCTTAAAGTACCTGACACAGTGCCATTTGGCAAGAAATTGAGTGGTGTCTATACACAGTTAAGTTGTTATTTAGCACTATATGCCTTTGCTCAGATAAAAAGCTGGATTTTTTGCCATTAAGGTGTTGTTAACTAAGTGTTCATAAGTTTATAATTCCTAAAAAAGGTACACAGAATAAATCATTTTATTTACAACCGCTTGGGACTGTTTGTTCCCACGCCAACACACTTTTCCCCTCTGACATGGCATTCCCGCCTAAAGCCCTGCCTTTTAAATGCACATAATCTTCTCACTCACATGCATAGCCTGCAATGAGTTGGCTCAAAGTCCAAAATGAGCTCTGACGTACAAAAGAGAACAGGTCTGAACATGGAGGGAGAGAGAAACAAGGTAAAGACCAAGAGACAGAGACAGCACAGTGAAAGACAGACAGGCAGAGGAAGAGGAAAGACTGGTTCAAAAGAAAACTCCAAACGTGATCTTGCATTCCTTACATGGGGTGGAGGGAAGGAGAGAGAGAGAGAGAGAGGTGAAGAAAAAAAGAGGGAGAAATGGGGGAAGGGGGAGGGGAGAAAAGGAGGAGGGTGACAAGTGAGAAAGTTTAACTCGGCGCCAGACAGCATTTCAATTCCCGACAGCCAACCACACAGACACTCGCACAAAATATCGACACTATGTGAGTGGCACAAAAGTCCTTTTGGTGACTTCCCATCGTCTGAAATTAGATTAGATATTTGCCCTCCACCCCCACTCCCTGGGTCCAGCACAGGGGCAGATTCCCAGATAAAAATAGCCAGAGGAACTATTCAAACACACTGCTGCATTTCTGCAGGGAGTGTCTGCTGACTGCACTGGACTTAAGGGGTTAGAGAGGGGTTAGGAGCTCCACTCATCACCTCCCTGAACCAGAGAGCCTGGGACAGCGGGACAGCCCACTCTCTATCACACTTAAACGCTTATAGACACACACAAGCACCCTCACGTTTAAATAACTGTGTACAAGTTTTCTGTTTTTTTTAACAGTTAAGAAGAAAATATAACAGGACATTTTGTACTTACATGTATCTCTATTACTGCTGTTGGTCAAGTGTGGGCATATCAGCGAGTGGTTTGCTTGTTGCACATTTTAGTATTCCCAACTTGTATATATTCAAATATTTGTTATTGTATTATATCATGTATATTCTATGTATGTATATTGTATCCTAGTATTTCATTAATATTTATATTCTGTGCTGAGTGACTGAATTTGCTGCTGTAACACTGTAATTTCCCATTTTACTTGGATCAGTATCTATCTATCTATCTATCTATCTATCTATGCCGTGCCTTTGCATGTCAAGGACGTTGAACATGGGCAGCAAATGGTTGAAGATTTGGAGATGTCATTTGGAAGCTCACCGAGCAAAATATATAAGTCCTACTGATTGTATGACTGTACACCCACTGTAAGTCACGCAATACACACCCATTTTAAACTTCCTGAAAGGAACACTAAACTTAAACCTAATTTTCCCAGAAATTGTTAAAGATATCAAACTGTTGAGACGCAGCCTAATAACTGATATTTTTGTGAATGGTTTAAAGTTTGATTGGTGTCTGTAGGTGAAAGTATGAAGTAGGAGGAGCATTTTGAAGTAGAAGAGGATTTGAAGCCTTCTCTCATTGACTTTAATTGTAAAAAAGCTTAATGTTCAAGTATAAATAGCAGAACAAATGTTAAAGAAGTCCCACCATGTGCTTAGAGAGCTGAACATATTGATATTTGATTTTTTTTTTTGTGGCTCAACGTGTGCAGAAATTAGAGGTGACCAAAGAAAGTTGAAGAATAAAGAATTGGATAACAATACTGTATACACAATAACCCATGGAACCCAAGTAAAGACTAACACTTGCATACAGTGACTGCCTGGTTGTCCGTCTAAATTAAGACACTCACCTTACACACAGGATTTACAGAATGCACAGAGACTTTTGAGAAGTTCAAAAGGTTTTAGAAACATGTTATTTATTTTAATTCACAGAACAACCCTGACCACCCTCTCCACCCCACACTGGTCCAACAGAGGAGCAGCTTCTCAAAGAGGCTCCAACAGCTTCGATGCCGCACGGACCGCTACAGAAAATCATTCCTACCACAAGCAATAACACTTTTTAACATGTCATCACTGGGTGCTAGATAAGACTTTTGGGCACCACACTACTGCACTAATGCAACCTGCACAATTTGGTTTATTTACATTTACATGTAGCATACATTTTAACATTTTAACATATTATTTAAGCAGTTGCACAGTATTGTTTCCCCATCCTGTACATATTCAAATATTTGTTTTTTTTTAATTTATTCACATTATTATTTCATGTATATTGTATGTATGTATATTTTTTCCTAGTATTTCATTTATATTTATATTCTGTGCTTTGTGACTGATTTTGCTGCTGCAACACCGAAATTTCCCATTTTTCTTGGGATCAATAAACATCTATCTATCTATCTATCTATCTACAAAGTAGAAGATCCAGTCCTTTTGTTGGGATCTTGTCCTGGTAATTATATTAGCAGCCACACTGTGTGCTGATCCCCACTGTAAAGATGCCCTCAGCACGACCAGTATTATTGGGGTTAATCTAAGAAGATTACGAGTATACATTACAACACCATTCGGGCCGAGCCCTATCATTGGCAAAAATGACCACCGTTAGGTATAGCAGCATCATCAGAGGATTACGAGACACTACTGTATGTGTTTGTGTGAGTGTGCAGTACGCAACAAGCCATGCCAGGTGATTGTGGTGTAGTTTAGAAGTGGTGCAATGGGGAAGGGGTAATCTGCTTGCTGCTCCCTCACTGCAAGGGACACCTAATCACTCAACTAAATCCCAACGGTTTGCTATCCTGGCTCCTAAATGGTGGAACAAGTTCCCCATTGATATGACATCAGGACAGCTGAAAGTCTACACATCTTCCACTGCAGACTAAAAACACATCTCTTCCGACTGCACCTTGGCTAAGAACATAATGGTTATAAAAAAATAAAATTACACTTACACGTGGCAGTTTGTAGTCTGGAAGATATTTGAAGATATGTACTTCTTCTATGTGATTCTTTCTGTTCCGAGTTTGTACCTTCATGGTTGAATGCACTTATTGTACGTCACTTTGGATAAAAGTGTCAGCTAAATGAAATGTAATGTAATGAAGGAAGAGCTTCACCACTGACTGACTAAGATCTGTCATGGTCTCGGTATGTTACACTCAGATCGTACTCCAGAGAAGTGACACTTCTGGCTCTAACCTAAAAGACAGGTCATTATGTTGGGTCGATCAAAACAAAACCTTTCATCTGGTACGATCTGAGGAATAGTTACCTGATCTTCGTGTGTGTGTGTGTGTGTGTGTGTGTGTGTGTGTGTGTGTGTGTGTGTGTGTGTGTGTGTGTGTGTGTGTGTGTGTGTGTGTGTGTACACGGCATCAGACACAGATCAATTTCAATGTCACTGCTGCCATCGAGAAGTGACCGGTTGTACATACAACCACATGTTTCGAAATGCACACTTTTTTCACAAGAAATACCTTTGCACAGCTGCCCACCCAGAGAACCACTGTCTCCTTCATATACTGTACACACTTGATATTCTTTAACAATAACATGCCATTCTGTGCCTCACTCTGAGTCACCTCTACAACAATGTAGCTCTGTAAACTCCCCATATTACATTACAATACACATTCATGCGCAAACACAAACAGCTGCTGAACAGTGCAGATCAATCCATGCACACCAACACACCCTACTGCATTCTCAACATGAATTTTGATACCCATTTGAAAAGTGTGTGCGTGCTTTGAGGCTGCTAGCTTCAATTGAAAATGTTTCTTCTCATCTCTTAAAATAAAAAGGCAATATTTTGAATGCATTCTAGTTTTTATTCATATTGTGCTTATGAGATAATCAAAATGTGTTTGGTTATGCAAATGCATGAATGCCTTTCTAAGTCACTGAGTGAGTGTGTTCAGGAAAGACTTGCAGAGATAGTAACTGTTGTGTTTTCCCCTCATGTGTAATGCAACACAGCCGGCAACTATTAACCTTCTAAGCAGGAATGTGGGAGGTCCAAGAATTCCAATAAAAAGCAGCAGTGTGTTCAAGTGTGTGTTCTGTGTATGTGTACTCTCACAATTGTTCATCTAAGTGTTACAATTATCCGTCAACAGTCCATTCCATCCAGACATGCAGACCCATCCCATTACCATTCCTGACCAATAACCAAGTCAACATGGGGTCATGTTGTCGTCACAGACATACAAACATGGCCTCAGGACACATTTAGTTCTGCTGCAGTGTTATCAGCGTAAAGAAGTGGATTTCAAATGGAGCTCTTTTGTGTCGAACCTCACAACTATGCAGCTGATCAAAAAGGTCTGAGAGGCCAATAATCTATATGACTCAATGGTCAGATCTGAGGTTAATGTGCGAGTCCTTGGGGCAGGGTGACAGAACCACCAGGACCGCCATGGGTAATGCAGTCTTGTTGCCTGTGGTCTCTCTGAACTCCCTGGTCAAGGGCGGCACAGGACTAATGGTGGGGAGGTCCATTAGTGTCGACTGGCTGAGCACATTGTTCCCTTTGGTCACATTCCTGGCTAAATACAGACATTTTCACAACTGAATGGCCCCCTCTACCAGAAGTCATTTGTCAACTTAGCGTCACAGACGACCATATCAAAATGTTATAAAGAACTGTTTTGACAAGGAAAAGTGGGCCATGATGCCTCTGTACTGGGAATACTCAGTCTGTCTGTTAGAAAATCAATCTCCATAATATTGAGCAAAAAAAATTCAATATTTTACTACAACTTTAAACACTACATTAAAATAAATATCCTAACAAGTGTTATCAGAGTGTACATTTTAAACTGCAAAATGCTGCATGATATATCAGCCCACAATTTTGTCAGCAAGTGTATTTGGACTTTAGCAGTATTCCCAACAGCTAATATGTTCACTTAACAACAGTAATCAAAGTTAATTCTTGGCACATAACTCAATTTGACAGATTTTTTTTTAAGAAAAAAAGATAACTAGTTTTGTTAAGGAACATCATCTGCTTCAGGCTTAAAAGCATATTGTCTGAGCCTGATCCCAGCAGGGCACCATAACCCAGGCTGTAAACTGTATTGGAATAATGGGAGGCAGTGGTTTTGCTGTGGTCAGCACTGCGAGGGAGTTTTCGCAGATAAGGCTAATCGCTGCGCTTATTATTACAGTGATTGTGTTTTGAGATTGAAAAGCATATGCTCGCAATCGCACACATAAACCCAGACAGGGAAAAGGTGAAATGTTCCCTCTGAGTTCCTTGCTCACAAGCTACCCTTTTGTCTCCTGCCCTGCCACATCATAAGGCAAACTGTGTGTGCAACTTTGTATCTAGGGTGTCCACATTCACCTCGCTTTTTCACACACCACAAACACTACACACACACAATCTTTGTGGGGACCCATCATTGACATTATGCATTCCGTAGCCCCTTACCCTAACCTTAATCATCACAACTAAATGCCTAACTTTAACCCTTACCCTCACCCTAACCATAACCTAATTCTAATCCTAAAACCAAGTCTTAACCCTCAAACAGCCCTTTAAAGTTGTGGGGTCCAGCATTTTGGCCCCACAAAGCTGTCCGAACCCCAAGTATACTGTGTTCCCGTTTTTTGGACCCCACTGATGTAGTTAAATGAAAACACACACACACACACACACACACACACACACACACACACACACACACACACACACACACACACACACACACACACACACACACACACACACACACACACACACACACACACACACACACACACACACACACCACACACACACAACACACACACACACACACACACACACACACACACACACACACACACACACACACACACACACACACACACACACACGTCAAAGCACCACCAAACTATGAGCTACTCTGCACCATTATGAGTACAATGAGAGGTCCCTGGCCCCACAAGTCCACACACAATCAGCCCCAAGGCTTGCCCACTCCCACCATTGTCCCATACTCCACACACATTCACACAATGGCCACTCCAGAGCCAGGGGTCCCACTATGCAATTCCATCACACAAAGACACACACCAGTCCTTATCCCGTCAGAGATAGTAAAGAATAATAGAGGTGGCAGAAGAAAAATTATGACCCTTGGGGAGGGATGGAAGAAAATGAGTAAAACACAAAGAAGTGCAAAGTGTGTGTGGCAGGAGTGTCAATGACAACTTATGGATGGAGAGACATACAGTAGGCAAGTTATTGTGTGTCCAAGTTATCACTAGAGCTTAATCAATCATTAGCACAGCCTTTGAGGTACACAGGAATGTCAACTGTGTAAGTGTAGACGAGATACTGCATACCCTGTCTGCTGACTAATGCAACCTGTAGCATACCTTGCCTCTAACCAATTCCCTAAACAACATCAAACACAAATAAAGATCAGGTAAACAGCAGTGATTAGATATAAATAAACTGGATACTTCCCAACACCATGAAACCAACACCGCTCTGTCAGCAACAACAGATGCAGCTATATTCCTGCCATTTCCTGCTTCATCATATCAATTCTCTATCTCAGCAGAAATCCGATCATCTATTCACACTAATGAAGTGACTGTGGAAAACAGGAGTTCAAGGGGAAGTGTTCGGTGATGGAGAGAAAGGAGGTAAGCTCTATAAAGAGGCAGCTTACCATATGGGACATAATCCTACACCACCAAACATCCCAGGAAGGGACCATTACATTCTTTATTCCAGGCACTGTTACACCCTTCTACATTCAAGAAATGTGTTCACTCTAAATGATGAGATCTACACAAGATGCTGTTTTAAGATCAGATTTGTTGTTAGGTAACGCCCTCAGACAGAGTGGCTATGTTTATCAAGAAGTGCTGAAAGGATAAATTAAGTTATTCAACAGAGAATTTATAAAATGTCATTTTGGTAACTGACAAATAACTTCATGAAACTTAAGCCTTCATAGGAGCAAGAAGTGGTTAGCTTTTCTACATTTTAGATAATTAGACTTGAAATTATTAGTAAATTAATCTATCTATAAATTAGTCAATAACTATTTTGATTCTTAATAACTGATGGAGCATTTAAGTCACTTTTCACGCAAAACAGGTTTGCTGGTTCCAGCTTCTTGAATGTGAAGATTTTCATTGTTTTACATTAACATATCCTGGATATATTTGGGGTTTAGACTGTCATCTTGTGGTCAAGGAAATCATTATAATTGTATAACTTTTAAATCTAGAACTTTTGGTTTCGAGACCTAATCCATTAATAAACAATAATAATCATCAATCAAAATAAAAGCAAGATGCTGCTCCCAACAAAGTTAAATGGTAAATAAGACTGGTTGGATGGCAGTGCACACTTCACACCAACCACACTACAGTAGGTCCAGTTATTATTCTCTCTCCATAGATGACACACACAATCAACCTACTACTCAAACACACATACACACACCATCCACATACATCAAAGCCATAATCAAAGCACAATTAATTTGTAGTCCCTTTCCAGAAGGGCTTAAGATATCTGCTGTCACACAAACATTGAGTTCCTTGTAATAAAGGGCTACTTGTGGTGGGATGTGGTGTGATGTCATGGCAGCCTCCCCAGGGCTGCTGCAAGAAGTGTGTGTGTGTGGGTGTGTGTAGGAATGTTGAGGGGCTGAAGCTGGGTGCAGCGGGAGTCAGGAGGGGACAGGGTGGGGGAAGGGAGGGGAATGTCCCAAGTGGAAAAGGGTCCCACACAGTTTGTCAGTCACACACAAGGCCCTGTGCCAAATGCTTATCAGTAACTACTTAGGAAGTCATCCTATTGTTCCCGCAGGGAAAAAAACGTTTTAAATATCTGAATTTTGTTTTACTAAGAGGGCCAAAGACAGTAAATGGTTGTTACTGTATATATTTTCACATTTTATCCCACTGGTCTAATTTATATGAATCAAAATCAAGAAGTTTTGTTACTAAAAGACAGGGTATTTTCAGGCAGTTTATTACAGACACTACAGAAATAATAAACTTGAATAGCTGGCACAAATTATAGTAGGCCCAGTTTCAATTCCTCCTTTCTAAAGAAAAATTGCCTTGGCTTCAAGAGAAGGGAGCGAGAACAAACTTATGCAAGCATTTCAGGAATTAGACTTTAAGACACACACACACACACACACACACGCACAGACCTCAGCTGACTACTGGAAAAACCCCTGCTCTCACTTCAATTTACTGCCAGGCCAAGGACCTGACAAATGTATGCTCAGTTACTGATTTGATATCAGCTTGCTGCGTGGCCTGGCTAGACCCCATCACCTCAACACCAGCACCAGGAGGAGATGAGTCTTAAAGTAACTTATCAACACGTCCACATCTCCCTTTTTCACTCAGTCAGTACAAAAACACACTCATGCAGTGCTTCTAGGGGCTTCAGTCCGTTATCTAAAAGGTGGTGGATGGTGAAATTAGGTTGTCAGGGTGACACAGAGGATGTCGCTGTAACAACTGTACAGGAGTTTAACCACTTCCTCTTTAACTGGAGTACAGTAGCTACTTAACCTGCACCAGATTTCAGTATCTTATCTAACTAGACCACGGACTATTGCACTGATCCCGAGAACAGCTAAAACCAATCAACAGGTTTTTTGATTGGAAGTGGATGTTGATAAGTAACTATCTGGCGTCTTTATTAATCAGTAATGCAGTGACTGTTAGCTCTGCCGACAGCAACCACGGCAAGTAAACAAGAAAGACAATGGTGGATAGAAATTCATAGCAGGAGTCACGCAAACTTACCATTATCCCCAGGTGTTTTCATTTTTCTGCTTTAGCTACTTAGCTAGACAGCAAACAGCAAAAGTTTGCTAAACAGGATGAATTCCACAAAGTTGCTTGTGTAAAGAAAAGCCAGTCTCTCGGCCTCTTCCTCCCCCTCTAGTTCCCAATCTGGAAAACTGGGTGAATATACGGCAAACTTTTGTAGCTGCAGCTGCTGCTTCAGCGAATCTATCTTCCCGAGCCACCGCGCTCTCTCGGTCCGTTTCAGCGGATCTCTGCCAACCGACCAACCCGAGCGAATGGCTTGCCTTTGAGCCGAGCCGAGCCGAGCGGTCCAGACCTCGCTGTTGGTCCTCGCTTCTCGTCCCGTAACTGGCAGCGTTCAAATCTGCTCAAGTTGCGGCGGAAAACGACTCAAGCCAGCCGTAGAGCCTCTCTCTCTTTTAATAAGTTTTTTCGCTAACTGTCCAGTGGCTGTTTACTCCGTCTCAACCGCATCTTCGTCGCTGTTTGACATCTCGCTTTGTTCTTTGACAGAAATGAACGTTAGAGAGGAACCTCTCTTTCTTTACAGACTTTTTGTAAGTCCTCCACTCTCTATTACTATTCAGTGCTACTCTCTCCTCCCCCCCGTGCGTCTCTCCGTCCTCGGGGTGTCGTGTTTCGCTCGCTCTCTTCTGAGCGCGGGGCCCGCCCACACTGACGGGAGAGAAGGGGGGGGGGGGCTAACGTGGCGAGTCACGCCCACTCACCACGAGCCGGGGCCTGGGCTGGCGTCACTGCAGCACGCGGCGTTGCCTTGGAGACCGCCACAGCGCGCTGCCGTGGTGACATCATATCCGAGTGCTACGATTCGAGAGAGGCGCGAGAGCGCTCGTCTCACGGTGTCCATTTACGTCAATCAGCGGTTATGGTTCTAATTAGGCCCTTTCATAGGAAGATAATTACACTTTTAAATGGGCACATTAAATATGAAAGCGTCAGTTAGTGATTAACACTGAAAACAGGAAATTTGAACAGGAATGGAGAACACACTCGGCCTACGTTCATTTATTCAGAAGAATAGGTCTAAGAACAAAAGTTCTGCATTCAGAATAAAATCCACCTCCACTGAAACATATGTTTTGTTTATTGTACTTGAATGTTTGACCTTCACTGTGCAGAATGAAGAATCATTTATGTGCAAACTTTGACTCTAGAAAGCTGTTCTAACACTCATCTGCTGATTTTGTGACATGGTCTAATATGTCACAAAATGTGTGGTCCAATAAAAGTGTTTTGGATTTAATTTAATGTTTTTTTTACACTAAACATAAAGGGGGTAACATACTATATATCTCAATAATGAAAATAATTTGTGGTCTCAGTCTGGACCAAAGTGGTGGACCCACTGATCAACAATGCGATCGCTAGACACACACTTCACCAGATGTCAGTTGGCAGTGGGACTGCCTCCAAACTTAAAGATTTTCAAAAATGTAACAACCATATTGAGCAGGCTTTTAATTGAATTAATGAACTAAACAAGAATGAACCTTTTTGGTCTTACTTTTAAGACTTCTGATGACATCCTGACTTATTTTTAGAAATCGTATCAAGTCAAAATCATGTACTGCACTTTCAGCCAAATTTGATTGTTTCAGTCAAAAGCATGCTTTGAAAGTTTTCACTTAAATTGGATTAGGCATTTTTCACAGTGTATTTTATTGGTTATTCATATGCATAACATATTTGCTGGTTGTTTAGCATTAGTTATAGTAATTCAGTAAAAGTCCAAGTTGAAAAAATCTGATGTGTAAAACTACACTATTTTCATTTTGGCACCCACAGTAGCAACCACTTTCACCATTATTTGAATTTTTACTGAAATATGTAGATCAAACCATAAGGCGGAAAAAAAAACCCAACAACTTGTGGTTAATTTGAATATGAACCTGCTTCCTGTTCTGTTGCCAGCTTCTCATGTGGGGCTAACTCCCTTTTCCTCTTTTTTTTAAGGTGCAGTCAACTGCACATGACCTTTAACTCACAATCCCAATCAGAGTGTGCATTAGCACATGCTTTGTTTTTGCATGCATGTCCATGTGCATGTCAAATGCTTCATCTGGTCAACTCTTTAACTTGATCAGGTGTTTAGCATGGCTCGTTTGATTCTGCAGAATGGTTTGAGGGAAGACCGGTTCAGTTGACAGGAAACAAGTCTGTCGAACACCCTGACCGTCTGCTCCCTCGTGTGCCACTAATACGAAGCTGTCACGTGTTAATGATAAGTACATATGAGTGGGTGAGGCGTTATACATGGGAGGTGAAGTGCATTTCCTCTTTAGCCTTCTTGTACAACTGCACCTGGTGCAGTGGATGGAGGATGGATGGATTTTTTTTCACAGCGCTGTGACATCAGCGATACACCCCACTGCCCTGCCTTGTCAACAGGATAAGACAGTGGTAGTAAAACTAAGTAAACAAAGTCCCCTGACAGCAGCAACGTCCCTGTAGTGTGATTTACAAACAGGATTTCTCCTCCCTTCGCTGGCCATTCTCTGACAGGCTCAGGAAACCCACTCTGCTCTGATTAGATTAGAAACTGGACCTAAAGAGAAATAAATTGGGATGTTGAACCTTCACATTCAGGAAACGGTAATACTGTCCTGTCTTCTTCAGAGCAGGAAACCACTGCACGGACCTGCGTGGCATTTTCTCACGCGGAGGTTGACAATAGGGCAATCAGCTGGGAACAAGAGAGTTGCACTATTCCCTTGTTTCTCTTTTTGTTGCTGTGACACGCATCCACCACCTATCTGTAATTTTACCATTTTCTGATATTTCTGCATTGAGGTGAAGAGCTCTTCAGCTTCCCCCTGGGCTCTTCACATGGAGAGAAAAGAAATCAAAGAGAGGACAAGAGGAAACGCTCCAGCGGGAGGAGGAGAAAAAAAAGACCTGACAAGAGGGATTTAGCAATTAAGTTCAGGGTGGACAAACAGCTTCTGCTCTTTTATATTTCTGTGTGTATTTACATGTGTGCGTGTCTGTGACTTGTTGTGTGACCATGCTCTATTGTAACTCAGTTGACACATTTGATGACATTTACAGACAAATCTTCAGCACAGTACATTCTGAACACCAATAAACACAGAGCTTCACTCAGCACCCTCCCTCTGTCCTCCTCCTCCTCCTCCTCCTCCACCTCCCTCACTCTGACTGTTTATCCACCTCTCCTGTTTTCTCTCCCCCATTCCCTCTTTACTTTGCTGCCACTCTGTCTGTTTGCTGTCCTGTCGTCTTTTACCACTCATCCATCCATACATCCGTCCGCCCTCCCTCACTCTCACACCTCTTCTATTTCTCCTCCCGCTCCATCCTCTCCATGCCTGCATCTCTTTCTCTCCCTAACACTCATCACTATTTGAGCTACAACCTCAAGGTTGATGGATGAGTTATATATGTGAAAGATAATGTAACGCAAATTCCCATTTGTAACAGATGGTGGACCTTTGTGATGTGCTTGCATTTAATAAGCTTACCAATTAATCAATCAATCAAAAAAAATCAAAAGAACTTTGTTTTTTCTTTTTTTCTTTCTCTTAATGCAGACACTGCCAAACGTTTAGTATCTTTTGGCAGTTTCGCTTATGCTATCAGTCTGAAATAAAACTTACACATGTTGAAAGCAGTATTTAGGGTTTCCTGGGGGGTTAGGGGTACCAAAGGGGGTTAGTGTTAGGGGGAGCAGAGGCCAGAGACCTTTTTTTGCATGGGATTTCCAATCTCTCTCTTTCACCCAGCATGCCCTGTCATCTTTCTACAATAAACTATTTATTACAGGTATGAAATGCCCCTTTTAAATATTCTTTGAAAAGTTGCATCTATTGAATGACCATGTTGTTGACCAGGTTTGATATTAGATCTTTGGCTCTGCAGAGTTGTAAAAAGCACATTTGCAGAACATGCACAGTGGGTTTTTCACATTTCATTTTTAAAATGTTCACATTTATTTAACCATCAAATTAGACCCAGCTAGATCTTGCCAAGTGAACTTGATGATGTGTTTGACAAACAGAGTGTAGCAAAGAAGAAGAGCCCTGTCCTATTGGTTTCACATCATCTGCAACTCCCTCAATCTCCCATCCCGCCCTTTTTTCATCCCCTCCGTGCTTTATGTGACTCTGTCCGTTCATAATCAGAGTGACAGACAGACGCTCCGCAGAGAAAGACAGAAAGAATGAAAGGGGAGAGCAGAGATTTTGTCACCAAAGTGTTTGTGTGTGCGTGTGTGTGTGTGAATGCTCACAGTTGGGTGGGTGTGGGTGTGAACATTCCAAATATATATTAATCCCACCCCCCAATTCTTTATCTCATGTGAGCTCAGGGATGTGTCATCCCTATCAAGAATTTATGACGATCTGAGATCAGTGCCAAACAAGCACAACTGATATTCAAACGGTGGACAGTGGCTCAAGAAGGTCAAAAACCCTACAGACTTTTTCAGCAACTGCATAGCATGCCATCTAGTCAGCAGTAATACACACACCGGTTTCTTCTGGTCTGTGCCTCTACAACACAGATGGCTCAAGTCAGTGTAATTACCGTGGACAATGGGTGTGGTAGCCCACAACCAGTGCCACCACAGGCAGTAGACAAACACACACACACACACACACACACACACACACACACACACACACACACAATGCATGTACATCCAGAAGCGATTTCAGCAACCAGTGGAAGCCAGGCAGGATTATAATCAGTGGACCAACAGAGGTGTAATATGTACATTTGATGATTCATGCCACTGGTGATGTGAACACATGCACACACATGTGCACACACTCTCCTTAACGCTCTTCTACTTTGGCTTTCTTTTTTTCATTTACCTATTATTTTTAAGTGCAACAATTATCTCTGACTTCCAGCAAGTGATCTTACACAATCAACTTTACATGGTATTGTATGAAATGGCAGCAAAGTTAAACACTTGTTCAGTTTTAATTCTTCATGAGGAGAACCTTGACTGAGGAGAAAAAGGTTTCACTTCTTGTGCAACAGTGAAAAGAGGGAAGATGGGTTGCTGGACTAAAAGGCGTTTAGGAGTGAGAGCCGACCGGATGAAAGAAAAAGCCGGCAGCTGAGGGGACAACAAGTGCAGTAGGGTGGCGGTTGATGCCTCCCCCCACACACATTCACCCTCCAACCTCACCCCTTCCAAACGGCAAGAGCAAAAAAAGGACAGGGAGAGGGAAAGAGGAAGAGAGAGCAAAGCTGTGGAGAACAAGGAATGGGAGAGAGAGAGAGGGAATAAGACAGTCAATGGGTTCTTTGTCATCAAAGAACTTGTTTATTTTCAAGCTTGCCAGTCCAACCGTCGCGAGACACATCACAGATATCACTCTCTCTGTCTGTCTGAATCACTTTTTTGCCCTCATCAACCCAAATAGGGTCATAAGTTGTCAAAGTTTGAACACGTTTAAGATAACAGTGATTCATCAGTCATTGTCAAACAATATTTTCTTCTCTTCTCCAAGAACAAGAATTTAAAAAAAACATCTAGGGTGTCCAACCGTCTATGTTGAGAGCCGAGGCCCCTGCACAGTTATCCTCTGTCCACATTCTCCCTCCCTCCCTCTCTTCCCCAGCTGGTATTCGCACATGAGTAATGGGATTACCACAGCAAGTGGTGAGGGTGGTGCAGGAGGGAAGGAAGGGGGTGGGGAGGGTGACGTTGGAGGACAAATGAGACAGAGGAAGAGGGGGATCAATGGGAAGGCTGAGATGGTACCAAGAGGTCCACCTTGAAGTAGAAGAAGGCAAATGTGGGAAATGGCTTGATGGTAACTATGACACACACATATATATGTATGTATACATATACACACAACACATATATAAACTTCAGACTTCTTCACATAGCTCAAAATTTGCGCAGACTGATTTCTCAGATTCAGGGCCACTTAAAGAAACCCATCATGACTTAGGCTACTATTTTCATCCGCGAGGCCCTAGACAGAAAAACCACACTCTCTTTCTGTTGAATTACCATGGCAATGAGGGAGCTATTCAAGAACAAAAAGCTCCTTTTGCGGTGAGTAAAGTATGGAAAAAGCAAGTAGCCAGTGCCTATATGAAAGCGGGATGGTGGGAGTTGGAAAGAGAGGGTAATGTGAGAGCGGGTGGAAGGCACAGAGAATGTGTGTTATATTAAACCAATGTCTGGCAGGGTGTCAAGCCTGTAATATATACAGAGAACGAGGGCAGAGGGTGGGGGGGGCAAAGGAAGGGAGATCAGTTAATTTAGCTTCGGGGACGTGACATTGATGGACTGGGGCAGTGTGGGAGGACTGAGGGGAGGCAAAGGAAGAATGTAACCTGTTCCGATGAGGAAGGGAGAGGAACGTGAGCGAGGCGGGGGGGGGTGTTGAGGAAGGTGTAAGTGTCAGGCTGGAGAGCAGAGAGAGGTATGCCTGGCTGTGTGACAGTAGCTATATTGAGCACAGCGTGTGTGTTGACACTGTCTCCTGTATCTCACTGAGGAACAAACTCTTCCTATTGGCACAGTACAAAGCTTCCTCTTCCCCTCTGTTACTCCTCTCTACCCCTCATTGACCAAAGTGCTTGCTCTCTTCCTCCAATCCATCCCCTCTGTTTTTCTACCTTATCTTTGATTAAAATATATTCCCAGTCTCACCATTACATCTGTCTTACTCACCTGTTTCCACTTATTACAGTTGCTTTGGATGCACATTTCTTTCTTCATTCTCTTTTTTCTGTCAGTCAAATTCAGTTATGTTTTATTTGCTTGAAAGAGAGGAAGCTATTGTTGCATGAGCAACAATTAAGCACTCAATAGAGGCCAGACCTTTGCCGATGAGGCCTAATATCCCATTGGCAGTACTTTTACTGCCAACATCTCTGTGACAAGAGGAGGGAATAGTAACAATAATAATAGTAAGTGCAGATCCAGTAACAGCCTAAGCTTCTCTCCCCTCTCTCTCTCATCCTCAATTAGTCATCCTCACACCAGGTCTGGGTCACTCTCCCCCTCCTCAGAATGGATCACCCAGAGGTGCTTGGCCTGCCAGCCACTAAATACCCTCCGCCCACCCAACCAATACCGCATGCTCATCACATACAGAGAACAGCCCTGAGCCCTGGACAGATGCCCCTGCAGCCACGTCACACCCAGAGGCTTGTTTCAAACACAAGTTCACATGTTTAACTGGGGGTGGGATGCAACAGCAGATGTCGTTCAGCGGTCCTTCATCTGTTCTACTTTGGGATATTTTGATTTGATTGATTTGAGTTGAAAAACAACATTTTAACCAGAACAAGTAGGCTAATACTGAACAGTGACACCAGCTTGTAAACTCAAATACGACCCCCTTTTTTTCCCCAAAGGACGATCTGGCAGAATCCGTCTGTTTGGCCGGTACCCTCAATACCCCCCCATCATCAGCTGGGCATGGAGACAGCAGGCCTGTAGGTGGTTCAGCTATGTGTCATACATTACATGCCAGTGCAGGGGAGGAGGACTGACACAGAGCATGTGTTACACTTGCTCAGTTTGATGTGCTCTGCTCTCACACAGGCACTGCTGTGGGTGGCATAGATATGTGTCATAATCACCATCATCCTTTGCTTTGTCGGATTTCTCCTCATAAGTGCGTGGCCCGTGGTTGTGTGTGTGTGTATGTGTGTGAGTGAGTGATTGTTGCATTTCTATACTGTAGATCCCTTTGTGGAGGTGCCACGCTGTGGGCTCATTCACAGTGTGGGAGCTGCTGTTATACAGTGGCACTGATTCATTTTTTCTGACCTGTGTGTGCCATTGTGTATCGTAGCAAAACTCAAAACTCAAGGTCACCTCACCATGTTTTTCCAGGGATTTCAACTGCATCTCATCACTGGATGGAGAGGACCATATATAGCTGTATTTGCTAGAGAAACCCCTGGAAAATATAGATTTCTTTGGTCAAACTACTGTTTTCAAAGTCAAAAACTTTTACAAGCATCCCTTGTAATTATTGTGGCCGTCTTATATATCATCCACATTGAAGAAGACAAAGAAAAAGAAGTCATACTTTGTTAAACCCTGAGAGGAAATTAAATTTTTCCACTTTGTTATAATACACATTACACAAACATGAAAATACACACCTGAAATACAAACACATGTGAACAGTTGTTTTAATTAAGTGGAAAAACCTCAAAGCAGGTCAGTTCATTGTCAGATATTCTGAGACTCACTTGACTGACTTTCTTTCTTTGTTTCTGGCTGTCTGGTAGTGGGTGGGGGCATATTAATTAACTCAGTGACCCAGGTATATGCCAGCAACCATGTTGGACTTTCAGATCTCCATAAAACTGAAGGTAGGGAGGAAAATGTACCAAATGAAAACGAATCTCTCCCAAAGCACACTAGTGTTCATTTCCGTGGAGTGTCAGCATCCTGCCTTCATTCAGATTTTGGGCTTTTTGTGGACAATGATAAGAGAACAGAGCAGCTGAAACATGGAGCATATATACAGTCCCACCCTAGGATATTTATGTGATTATGATTACACTATTGTTCTACATTTACCCTGAAGCACTAAATTGTAAACACTTCATTGGATTTGAATAGATGGCAGGAAGTCAAAGAATAGTAGCAGCATTAATTTAAAGTTCACCAGATCAAAAAGCTCTAGGCTTGCTTTAGATACGTTCTTCTTTCTTTTTACACACACACACACACGCACACGCACACGCACACGCACACGCACACGCACACGCACACGCACACGCACACGCACACACACACACCTTGAAGTGACTGAACAAAGACAATGGCAAGACAAGGCCAAATATATCTGTCATCTTTCAAGAAAGCTGTAGATGAATGGAAGAACATTGACCAATTATGTGTTTTTAAGGAGATTTCTGTTACAGAATTAGAAGCTGAGGTTATGTTGTATCTATTGCTAAAAAAGGACAAACAATGGACCAGTTCTTGAAGTTGAAGTTCTTCAAAAGCCTAAAAACAATGACAATGTCCTTGTTGTACCCACTCTAAAGCCATGTACATTTATTTGTGCTATACTCTTGAAGGTAAAGCTGCAGCGGCAGAGGATAAAAGCGCTTGCTGAAAACAATGTTTCTGGTTAAAGGTTTCTAACTTGTTATAACTAACAGTGATGTCACAGAGTGCTGGAGTTCACTGCTACATCACTGCAGCAAAGTGAGAAATTAAACCACCGGAGGGAAGCACATTTCAGGGGGTGTAAAATTACTCTTCAAAGTCTATCGGGTGCTTTCCAGTTGAACTGGGAAAACTGAATTTCTGACTTCCCAATCGGAAATGTCAACTAAAATTTCCCCAGAAGTTGGATTTGCGACTCAGGAACTCTCCATCCTTGACATCACAATCCAAAATGGCTGCTCTGAGTATCAGTAGTGAAAGCTGTGTGAAAATACTTTTTTTTAGCACATCTATCTCATGTGTCCCTTTAAATCAGTCATACACATGTTGCTCTCCATCTTCTAATTGTGAACATGTTGCTGGGTGTTTGTACATGCAAAACACTGAATGATGCTAATTATCTGGTGTTGCAAACAATAGCTTGCCTTGACCTGGTTTGGTCTCCCTAATGTGTTAAATGAAATTTTGTTTACCAACTTGTTACTGCACCGTTGTGACGAAAAAAGAGCTGAGCCAGAAGGCAAAGCTCTCTATCTACTGGTCAGTTTTTGTTCCTACCCTCACCCAAGGTCATGAAGGCTGGGTCATGACCGAAAGAACGAGATCCAGGATACAAGCGGCCGAAATGGGTTTCCTCAGGAGGGTGGCTCACGTCTCCCTTAAAGATAGGGTGAGAAGCTCAGACATCCGTGAGGAGCTCGGAGTAGAGCTGCTGCTCCTTTGCGTCAAAAGGAGCCAGTTGAGGTGGTTCGAGCATCTGGAAAGGATGCCTACTGGGCGCCTCCCTAGGGAGGTGTTCCAGGCACGTCCTGCTGGGAAGAGGCCCCAGGGAAGACCCAGGACTAGGGCCTGGGAACGCTTCGGGATCCCCCAGTTGGAGCTAGTTAATGTGGCTCGGGAAAGGGAAGTCTGGGGTCCTCTGCTGGAGCTGCTGCCCCTGCGACCCGACACCTGATGGGAGAACGAAGATGGATGGCTGGATGAACTTGTTACTGCCACGTTCGAGTGTGACGTCATTCCCAGTTCTGACCACCATCTTCCAAGGTAGGCCAAATGGAATGCAGCATCTCTCTCTCTGAATTCATATTTACTCCATGGAGATCGCATCCTGCTTTTAATTTAATGACACTGTATTGACTTTCACACACCAAATTTGAGAACCTCTTTTTTTACACGATTCTTATGAAACTGCAATTTAATGATAAAACAATGAACTAGTTAATTGATCAATTGTCATTAACAATTACTTTACTTTTTGGCATTTTGCTTCATGATTTGGTTCTAGGAAGCTGGAAATAAACCAGGAAGTTATGTGTCATATCACCACTAGGCCATCAGGACACATCAACAATATTTTAGACAATTTATTCATCATTTAAGTTAACTGACCAAAAGCGACAACCAATTACTGGTTCCAGCTTTCAAATGTGAAGATGTTTAACTTTTCTGTGTTTTATGTGATTGTAAATTGAATATGTTTGGATGTTTGACTGTTTATTGGACAAAATCAGCAATTAAAAGACATCAAGGTCTGGAAAGTTGTGGTGGATTTTTTCCATTTTTATGACATGTTAGGAAAGTAATCACACCTGATAAATAAGTGACAGTTTTGTTAGCTTGTAAGTTGACGTGACTTGGAAGAGGCACTCACAAATCTGGTGCCTGAAAATTACCAGCTGAAATATTAGAATTATTTGCATACTAAAATGAATTGTTGAAGTGAGAAGATTTTTTTCAGTGAAGTACATGCATAATTTTCTCAGTAAGTACTCTAACACATGCATACTCTTTCCATGTGTGGCTTTGGTAGAGGGCAGGAGGTCAACGGGTGAGGCAACAGTAGCTTATACTGACACACACACACACACACACACACACACACACACACATACACTGTTGCTTAGGGAGGGAAATCAGATATGTCTAGTGGCACTTCACCGCTGGCACTGCCTCTCACTGGCACCAACAACACACGCACACACACACACACACACACACACACGCACGCACTGGCAGTGTTCCTGGGTAAACTGACAGCTGGCGTTCTGTCTTCTCGTACCACTGACACAGTGAGGCCTTATTTGTAGCCAGCTCCACCTTTACTTGGGTTCCTCCAAAGCCAAAAGAATTGCTACTGTGTTAACTGACTCCTCACCTAACCAGATATGTTGCTCTCTAGTTACCCGCTTCATGCCATAGAGTGGTTTTACAGTCATGGAGAGTGACTTTCATTTCTAAGATGATGTCAAACATTTAGTGCTCTAACAATGACACACACAAAGTTATGATCCCCATCAGGCCCACAGAATTAGCTCCCTCCTATAATAACTCTCTGGAGATAGCATGACATTTTGACTCAGCAGTGTTACGTGGCGTAAACTATGTCTATTAGAAAAGTACGTGTGATGCTCTTGGTAGAGCATTATAAACCTGGTTTAATAAACTAAACCAACATTGAACAAAGTGCAGTCATGAAAAAAGTACAATGTGGTAAGTGAAGGTATAAATTGACTGTTTCCAAGGTCAAGAAGGATCCTTAAAGCTCAACAAGAGGAGAGTTTGCAAATAAAAACGTACACATGGTGGTTATTTTGGGTTGACTTATTTTGGATTGGTTTACTGGGCATTATTTAAATTTAAATATTAAATATGCAAATCTTTTAGGGTGTCTGGTCCAAACTTTTCAGGGTGAGGAGGGGGTGGTGTGCACATTGGGCTGATTTGGACTCATTACCTCAGAATTTATATTTCTGCACCTCAAAGTCTAACATAAGTAAATGTATATAAGTACTAACAGCTAAATGTTCTTGAAGTATCAAGAGTAAAAGTACTCAATATGCAGAACACTGTCGTCAGTGGGTGTTACATTAATGAATTATTAATACTGATGCATTAATATGTAGTTTTCATTTTGTTGTTGTAGTAAGATGATGTTAAACTACTTTTACTTATCTTGAATACTGTTGTTGTTAAATAAATGTAATGCAGCGAAAAGTACAATATTTTCCCTCTGAAATGTACTCGAGTAAATATACCTAGTTACATTCCACCATTGAGCATATATCACTATGAATGAGATATCTCCAAAATGGCTACACTTTGGGAAAGAAGAAATATTCCATATTGATGCGACAACACAGCAACACAGATCTACCCGAGTCACCTTGGTGATAGGATCACATGCTCACCATAGCCGTCCGTGACTCAGCCCGGAGGTGGGTGTCTGAAAGCTGTCACACTTACACACTCCAGCATCCTACCTCAATCATCCACCTACTGTGCCTCAGAGCGGGGGGGGGGGGGACAAGAGAGAGGGAGACAGACTGAAGAGGAGAGGCAGTCAACAAGAGAGGGAGACAGTGAGCCGGAGGAGGAGGAAGAAGAGGAGGAGGAGGAGGAAGAGGAGGAGGAGGAGGAGGAGGAGGAGTAGAATGCAACAACAAAACCATCAGACAGAAAAACAAACACTTCTGGAAGAGAAATGCAATGTTCTTTGTCAATTAGCAGATGTCCCCTGACTCATGAGATAAAATAAATGGAGGGACAGCTGAAGAGGATCTTACTCCTGTCCTTCCCCCACCAGCAAGTCTGTTGAGTGAGAACTTATCGGCAGGTTGCGGGGACTCAGGATGAGTCTTTGCAGCTCTCTTCTACATGAGTTGTGTCTAAAGTCAGTGGGTAATCATTGCAACTCCAAACCATACCATATTTTAGTAAAACAACCCAACAGTAATATAAAAAAGTCACACTCACTTTGGGTCAAAACAAGCCGTTGTCTCAGACTTTGATTGGTGACCTTATGGTTTTCCAGCCATCGGGAGTGGGTAAAGTGATTCCAGTGCTGAGTCGGTGCTGCATCACTGTTCCACTTTTGACCTGGTATTATTTAATGTGAAACTGGTTAGCTCAATCACTTCCATTATAGCTTTTGATTAGATGATGTTGAGTATGGATTAAAGAAGGGAGGTCCGCTAGTGCCATGGAAATATTTATAATACATTTCATGAATTGACATCTAATTGGAAAAGGATTTGTTTGAAAAAAAATAAATAAATAAGGAAAACATGGAAATGCTGGAGGGAATCTTTTAAATGCCTGATTAAAACCATGTATTTTTCATGAAATTTGTAAATTCAGTCATTCATTTCACTTTTAAAACTGTATTTTGAAATTTCATTGTTCATGTAGGCATTCATGAGTCTATGTTTAATGTTGTATTTATTGACTTATTTATTCATGGATTTAATATATTTACTTGTAAATTATTTTTATGTAATTCTTCTTTTAATTGGCTGTTTAAATAGCATTTGATGAAATACTTAATAATGTTGTCTAATTATCTATGCTTTAATTAGTTAATTTGTAAAAGATTTGACTTCTTCCTCTTTTTCTTTGTCCAATTAAATATCACTTAATGAACGCTTTATAACTTTGTCCTTGAAAAGTGAGGCGTTCCATAACTGAGAGGGTCACAGAGCAACAGAAATATCAAAGGATGGTGGTTGATATAGTATTTGAGGAAAGAAATCAAGTCTAACAGCTCCCTCCTCTGGTTGAAAAGTGGCACCACAAGATGAAGGTGCATTTCCTGTTTCGTAGATGAGGTTTCTCCAAACCAAATGAAACCTGTGGTTCAACATGAAGACTGATAAACATAATGGAGAAAAAACCCGACAAGAGGCAGGGGAGGGGATCATCTGTACAGTTTTTGTCTCCTGTTTTATTTGGATGAATGAAACACTTTCAGTTACAAAAATGACTTAAAATGAACAACACTGTACAATGAACAAGTAGAGTTATTTTTCTTCTTTTTTTTGGTTTTCAAGATAAATACACTAAAAGGCTAACTTGCTACAACAAGGGAGAAAAATGGGGAAGACAGAAAGGGAAATGGGGATAGGAAGGTAGGAAGGGTGGGGGGCTGCTCACAGGATAGAACACACAAAGGGAGGAGTGATGGCAATACACCCATACTTGCACGCGCTCACGCACGCACGCACACACACACATACACACACACACAGATAGGGGAATTACAAGCGGCCGAAATGTGGGAATTAAAGCTACATGTACTAGGAAGCTGGCAAACAGAATGTTACAGTTTACAGTACAGTTCATGTGTGAGTGGGTGGTTGTTGTCCAAAGAACAGGGGATCTTTTTAGTCGTTTTTGCAAATTGCTGCAGCGTACTGCACCCGTCCCACTTTTCAGCAACCCCCACCCAGTCAGGCACACACACGCTCAGTCACAGGTGGAAATGTAATAGACCTCTTTAACAGCTAACAACAAGAACCCACTTCCAGAGAAAACTCTTAAAATTTTCTTTGCCAATGTTTGACAGTTCACTCTTTCTCTCACACACACGTACACATGCGCGCACACAAACACACACACACACACACACACACACACACACACACACACACACACACACACACACACACACACACACATCGAGGGGTGAAGGTCAGACAGGTAGACGTTAGGACCAAACATTGGGTAGACCAAATGAGAAAGGGAGGGGAGGGGGGGAGAGAGGGCTGATGGGAATTAAGCAGTACTCTCCCGCAGCATGAGCGGAAAGGACAAGAACTTAAGAAGGATCAGAACAGCTACAAAGATACCAAGAGAAACTTCATCATCATCATCATCGTCGTCATCATCATCATCATCATCATGATCGTCATAATTATGTGAAGATTATTTTTCCAATGACAAATACTTAAAAATATACATTTCATCATCATCTTAATTATCATCAATATTATCATTATTATTAATCCCCTTTGGATAGCTGAGGTTAATGCTTCAAAGACGGGCTGGCTAGGTGACGGAGGAGCTAAAGAAGAGCAGGAAGGGATGGATGGACAGAGAGAGGTGAAAGATGCATGGGAGGCTTGTGTTGAAGAGAAGGTCAAGTTAGAGCTCTTTGGTTTTATTCTTTAACATCTGACTCCTTTGCTGTGGTGCTGGAGAAACCTTTGGACTAAAGCTGTATTGTAGAATAGAGAGAGAGAACGAAAGAGAGAGAGAGAGAGAAGAAAGGGATGAAGAAGAGCATGTATGGCGTGGATGAGAGTGGGTGGTGGCGGAAGTAGAAGCAGCTTGTTTGTTGTTGTTTTCTTTGCTCTGCTCGCACTGTCTCTCCTTCTCCAACAACAGATCCATCTCTAATGCATTCATGTCCAGAGATATTTGCTCTGTAAGAGATTTTTACTTATCTTGACATGACAACTTCAAGTATTGATTCTTATATTTTAAAGGACATTTTAGGACTTTCTTGCCAAGAGTCAGATGAGAAGATTGACTGTCTCATATCTGTATAGTACATAAAAAGCTACAGCCAGTGCATGGTTAGCTTAGCTTAGCATAAAGACTGGAAACAGGGGGAAAGGCTCTGTCCAAATATGGTGAAAATGATCAATGACTTTGCTAATTTAATTAGTTTTGTTTAGTTCAGTTCAGTTCAAAGAACTCACCAATTATTTTTTTTTGTTTCTAAGCAAAATGAATGCATCACTGTTCCAATACACAGCAGTAAGCAAACACATCACTATTCGTTAAGTCTTCATTTCAGTGCCAAGTTCAGCCTAAACCGGTTTAAAATTGTTACTTTCAGTATAACGTTCGGCCTACACAAGCTCTGTTTTTAAGATGACTGCTCAGCAGACACTTATCACAGCATAATTATTTATGTGGCTTTCAGTGTCTTTCGGTACCCTTTGAACCAGGCAGTAATGTACTGTAAATCAAGGCTGAGCTAAAAAAAAAATAGTGCTCTCATACCAGTAAGGGGAGCCTAACACCTAAAAGCTACTGATTCAGTATATATTCAGTTTTGTTTGAATATGGTGCTTCTAATTCATTCACGTGTCTAACAAAATTCGCCTACCAGCACCTCCAAAGTTTAGTAATTCAAATATTTTAAAGTGTAAAAGCAAGTTTGTGGTTGTACAGGGGTTTCATTGGGTCGCAATCACTTCCTGTAGTTGTGTAGTCCTCACTGGCTGTTATCTTACTCTCGGCAAGAAAATGTATAACTATATTTCCTTAAAAGTAAAGCTATTCCTTTGAAGCTTCTTTGATAGATGCTGTTGTAAACATTCATCTCTAAACCTGTAGAGATGATGTATGTTTGTGGAGAGAGGAAAAAAAGTATGCTGCCATTTAAGCCATGAGGAGAAAAATCGAGTTTCTGAACACTTGGGTGGGCATCAGGATTTTAGGGAGTGTGTGCATTGTGCTGGATCCCATGGTGAGGCATTGACTTTGGTATCATTCACTAAGGGGGTATCCCCACCGGAGAGATGAACACAATTCACCCGGTCCCTCAAACCCTGAGGCTCACAAAAGGGTGCCTCGTCAGAAACGCAACAGAGCCCTGCTTCCACTTCCTCGGAATGCACAGAGAGGGCAACGCAACAAAATGATTTAATCACATGCTCACCTCTCCCTCCAACTTCTACTCTCTCAACAAACACAGAGTCGTGAGAAGTGCGTGGATGTGTCACCTAGCAACCCCGGCCTCAGCCATTCCCCAGTCACCTGCCCTACGGCACTCCCTGGTACACATGGACATCAACTGGTCAATGTGCTCCCTCATCAGGCAACTGAAGACCTAAAGGCGAGAGAGGGCTCGGCAACCTTGGTGATAAAGTTGCTCTGAGGTACTATTCTTGAAGCTTTTTTAAGCCCAAAAATGCATCCAGATTTAATCCTAGATCTGTGCCAAAGAGCAGCTTTAAGCCCACAGTCCGTGTTTGACAGGGAGGAAGCAGTAAGGACCATATATGAGGAGAGGGCTGTGTTCAAAGCTCAACACAGACAGTGGGGGTGTTTTCCAGGGGGACAAGGTGTGTGCGTGCGTGTGTGTGTGTGGACCGGCGCACGAACCAGTGGGGCCCTTTGACCTCAAAAGGTACCTTCTAAATCCCATAGAGAAAACTGCAGTCTAGTCAATGATCTGTTACTTCTCAGATCAACCCCAAACCTCTGTGTGGTTTAGGACAACAACCTTTGACCCGGCCTCACTGCGTCTGCTCCTGACCACACAAACACACTGTCCGCACGTACCATCCAGGTACCCTGATCCCCACTTGAACTCTGCATTTTAAAGCATTCATCTATTTGGTTTATCATCAAAGAATATGAGGTATATGATGAACTATCTCTCTTTTACATCCTACAGTGGACGAAGAAAAACGTTGAAATCAACTTCTAGAAAAGTGGAAACAAAAGAAATTGAGAAAGAGACAAAGTGAGAAGTTAGAGGGCAATTTACGGCTTATAATCCAAAATCACCCTCTTCTCTCTTGACTCTTTCTTTCCTCTCTGTCTAGTAAACTTTAGCCTTTGCCCCAGTTAATCTTCTTCTTTTGTGTTTTTTGGTAGTGTAGCTGTAAAGCTTTCAGTGTGTTCTCCCTGTGAAGACAATAGAGGACAGAAGCAGCACCATGTCTCAAAGAACACCTCAGGCTATAATTTAGGAAGTTTTTCCACATATTAACTACATTTATACATTCTCCATCAAAACAGAATTTGAACTTTTGAACCTTTTTTGCCTTATTACCAGGAGAAACAGAGATATTTGCCTGTCTAAAAAAGCCTCTACCAAATTATTGTTTTTTCCCTTGAAACTTTCTGCAAATGATGAGGTGTTCATCCACACAGTGCTGCCTCTCACTACTGTGAGCATCCCCTCCCCTTTGGGAGATGAGTTCTCTCAGTGAGGAGGAGAATATCCTTATGGCCGACCATCCAAACAGCCATATTCTTTTATTAAGACCCTACAGGACATGTGGTTGCATTTCTGGTATAATTTGGTTTAAAGAAGTAAGAAAGAACATCAGCAGGGGGCAAAAAAAATCCATCACAAATACATCCCAGAAAGTGAAAAAAGCACCTCTAGAAATAAATTAACAAATAAATAGCAAGGCAAAAAGATAACAAGCAAATAAATCAGCCCTACCCTGAATAATAAATAGTACAATCAAAAGTCTAAATCAGCATTAATAAGGAGAAATAAAAAAAGTCCAAAGAGAGATAGTTAAAATTTTTGGTCTAAAATCAAGTCATTATCATCCATGTTTTTTAGGATCTTTTTTTTCCTCAAAGTCTTTTTTGTAAGTTTTTTCTTTTTAATACATTAGCGATAAGTAAGCAGTAGAACATAGATCTTTTTTCTACAAAATCTATAGAAGCACTAACAGATACATTCCGTCTAAGAGTCAATGTGGAGAAAAAGTTTCACCTTCAAGGTGCAAACCCCACATCTGAAGTTCGGTTCGTGAGACGATTCTCGTGTGTCGACTGTTTTCTGGTGTGGATCAAACCAAATATTCTTTGGATACATTTACGCCCAACTCTCAAACTATCAACTTGACTGAGGCAGCTGCTGTGTGTATTACAATGTCTGAAGTGTGTATAATGCTGTCTCTGGGGTCAAAATTAATGACAAGACATCACTGCAGACCCTATTCATTTTTCTTTTCTTTTTTACCATTTGGCCTTCCAGTAACACTTACGCACAGAAAAACGCACAGTTTTACCTCATACAAGCTGACCCATTTCTCTGCCCACATGTTCCTGTTCCTCTCTACTGTGTTTGGTTTGGTTCAGTTATTTGGTTTGGCATTTTTAAGGTTTGCTATTCAACTCTTTGTTTTTGGCTTTTTGTGTGTCTTTTTTTCTGCCAAGACAGTCCGTTTCTTTATCTAATAAAAATCTGGAAGCTAAATTTTCACAGTATTTTTTCCAACCACCTGATAAAAATTTCTAGCACGACTACGAAAAAAATAAGGAGCTCTTGTAGTAAGTAAGCGAGTACGTTATTCCAAATGAGTAATAAGCACTAAAGTACAGTACATAAAACAGCATCAAGAGACACAGCAGAGATAAACAATCAGAACCAACCAACAGAAAAATAAAAACAGATTTTTTTTTTTTCTTTTCTTTTCTTTTTTTTTTTTTAGAAGATTTCAGTTCAGTGAGGTCATTTGCGTTTAGCTCCATCCAGGACCAGAGAGCTGAGCTGGAGAGAGTGAGAGGCAGAGGAGGGGAGGAATTGTCTCTCCTTCTTCTGTCCACCTGTCTGTCTGCCTGTCTATCTGCTTGTCTATCCATCCCTTCATCCATGCTACACAGTTTCAGAGCTGGGTGTATGCCGCAGCCCCAAAGCCAACAGACAGACAGACGGCTTCACCTCTTTCAACACCTGCACTTTGTTCTCCTCCCCTCCTCCCTCCAGCCACAGTTGGTTAGGGTTCTTTTTGGTTTGCTTCTGTTATTCCTTGGGTTGTGTTTTTTTTTGGTTTGGGTTTATTTTTGGTATCCTCTTACAAAAAGTGTGACGCCTGCTCCTCTTCACTACAGTGTGTCCCTCCTTCACCCTGATGTCCCAGCGTACCCTTCTTTCTGGGGGTTTGGAGTAAAGGATCAGTTCCCTAAATAAAGCTTCCCCCGTGGGTTTTTGGACGGGCCAGGTGGAAGGGAATCACACCAGGGGGCTTACGCCCTGTTCTCCGCCCCTCTGTGTCTTTATTGTGTTCATATGTCTTGGCTGAGGCTCCTTAAGAACAGCCCAGCCCTGAAAATGCTTTGGTTTCCAAGAAGTAATGGCAGTCTGAGGTGGAAAATGACAGTGAAATGTGATTGATGAAGTGATGATGGAAACAGACAAATATCAGTAAACATGTCTAGACAGACAGGTGTTGGGGCATCTATGCTGATTGACGAGGCAGGAATGAGAGCTGGCTGTGACTAAACTTGGCTTTATTGACTTATTTAGCCTTCAGTCTCAATG
This sequence comes from Etheostoma spectabile, assembly GCF_008692095.1. Lineage (NCBI taxonomy): Eukaryota > Metazoa > Chordata > Actinopteri > Perciformes > Percidae > Etheostoma > Etheostoma spectabile. The sequence continues at coordinate 12,026,513 of NC_045738.1, read as the reverse complement.
GTTATTACTTTAAATCTCCAATCACAGCCCTATTTCATACTTTCAAAGTGGCCGTTACTCTTAGCAAACATTATTATGTCATTTTCAGTGTGTGAAGTTTCCAGGGCATGTTCCTTTTGCCACGGAGTCACTGATAATGGGTTATCTTTAAGAGTGAGGAAAGAGTGGTCTGATTAAGAGCACATAATGTCAGATGTTTAGGTCTTAATAAATTCATTCACACCGTGAAATAAACTCGCAGCGTGCCAACTCTATTGCATCTACGGCACTTGGTGAACATCTTTTCACCTGCGTCTTTGCTATCGCCACAGAATAGTCACGTTAAAACACACAAATGCATATAATGAAGACACTGATGATGACACTGATAATGATTCAAACCCAAAAAGCTACGACTTAAAAGGAAATAGCTGCAACAATAAATAGGAGTTGGATTGTAAAATGTAACTAATAAATAATTAAAAAAGACATCCCAACTGTACTTTTAAAATGGATACTAAGTGACATAAAAAAGAGATAATAAAAAAGGAGCGGGGAAAGCTTTCTATGCTCTTAGAACCAGAGGTAGGTAAAGAGACTAACACATTGGAATACAGCGGCCCTCGTTCACACAGGAACTCTTGACTGGTTCAAAAACAATCTTACAAAATGATTCAATATATCTATGAAAACCTAAAAGAGACACATGAGCTGACACAGACAAGATGAGTCAATGGCAGGATGAATTGGCTCTTGATGTGTATGTGAGAAGCAGTAGTATAGTCCTGGTCCTGGATAGCTTCAGTATTTACACGTCCTTTGAATAAAGCTTTTCTCTCCGTATTTTTGGTTTTTGGTATTTGGGATTTGGTATGGTTGTCATTTTTTTTTGTCATTGTGTATTTCTCCTACGCCTCCTCCTCAGGTAAATTTTTGGTTTAAACTTATCCTCCCTACTCCTCTTCTTTCAGACCCGCAGCTTTTTGAAATAATACAAAAAAGGTAAAACGTGAGCACAGTTCTCCTCTCCATTTCTTTTTTTTGTCCTTGCCGCCATTCCTTTGTCACATAGTAAAGTTATCTTTTGTCATTTTTGGTTTATGCACTTCGACACGTTTCTCTGCCATCTCTTCGTTAAGGAGTCATTGGTTTGTTTTCCTTTAGAGAGAAAGAGTGGAGAGGTGCCATGTCGATAGAACGTGTTATTGACAAAAAGGTCCCACGTTGCCTCCTCTCCATCTGTTTGGATAGATAAAGATTTTTGGTTTCAATCTTCCCCTCCCTCCCTCCCTTCTCTTCTCTTTCACTTCTTTCTCTCCCTTTCTCCTCTTTCATTCTGTGTATTTTTGGCATTGAAAGACTGGGAGAGAAAGAGAGAAAGAGGGCCATTGCAAAAAAATAAAATAACAAAAGAAGAGCGCAAGAGAGAGAAAGAGATAGCTTTGGTGTGAAAGGCGAGGTTGTCGTTGCCCCCTTCCTCCTCCTCTCTGATTGGCCCTTGGCGTTGTCACTCAATCTTGGCTCCGCCAACAGAGGGCGGGCTGTGTGCCATTTCGCTGGAGGAGCAGGAAGAGGCGGGGCTGGAGCAGGGCGAGGGGGAGCAGAGGGTGGGGCTGATGCTGCTGGCCGAGGGGAAGGGGGAGGCCTGGGAGGCTTTGGCTATGGCAGCGCTGAGCAGTCCAGCGCCGGGGTTCTGGCCCATGTGGAGGAGGGCGGGGTGGTTGAGGAAGAAGGAGGAGGGGAGGCCCCCTCCCTGGCTCCCACAGGCCCCCAGCATCACCTTACTGGCCCCCTCAAGACTGGAAAGGGGCAGCTGGCCACCACTGGCTGCTAGGGCTAAGGGAGGGACAGAAGAGAAAAAGATAAAAAAGGAATATTCTACTTTTACAGTATTTCAGAATCAGCTTCATTTAATTAGTCAAATGCAGCCCTTTAGAGTCGCTGTATGCTGTGTTTTCATCATCTTTTTGGGGTTATAAATTTTCTGTCAGGCCTCCTCATCTACCACTACTGAATTTAATAATTTCCTACAGTACACAGCCAAGCCCCATTAAGTGCCTGAACTTATAAGTTATATTGAGCTGAAGTAAGTCACCACCTCTTTAAAATGAAATGCTTAGTGTACTAAAGATCCCTATTTTTCAATCTTTTTTTACATTTGTTTTACACACTTACCTCGCTTCCTGTACCTCACTTCCTTTCCTCCCTGTTTCCCCACTGACTTGCTTTGTTTCCACCCTGATAACCTGATTGAGTTCACCTCGTCACTCCTTATTTAACACTGCACTCACTCTCAGTCCCTCTCTTTTTCACCTTCATGTGGGGCGGCAGCTGATTCGCCAACCCAATCAACGGCAATCAACCTCTAAAACTGAACCCTTAAGGCGTAGGGAGCGGCCACAAGATGCTCACAGTGGCTTCCGTGTAAAAAGTGCACCTGTCTGTTTTTTGGGGGGGAAATAATTTAAGTGAGAGTTTAGAAACCTTTAACTTGTCAAAAAAACACAATTTCAACACTGAGCCAATAGAGAATAACTTAATATTATCTAATATCTGTAGCAAGATAATCTTTTGGAATCAGATACTGCACAGCAACAGGTAAGCTGACATGAGTGGGCTGTTGTTATGGAAACAAGGTTGACGATTGCCATAGAAATAAAATGGATTTCTATGTGAATAGTGCTTCATGCAGCACACCTATCGTTCAATAAATACTACATGCGTGTGTGCAGCCTAATAATGTTTGTGACTGCATAGCAACAGTAAAACAGATTTTTTTCCCCATTGGGGACAAAGCATTAAACCCCCATACTACTCAAAATGTCTTGTGGTTGCACTGCATCATGGTCTGTTGAGGCTACTTTTTGGGTGAAGAAATTGTTATTTCTGCCTACTCAGTGATCGGTCCCTTGGTGTACGAGCATCAAAGTGGTATGAAACAGTAAATCCAAAATGTGGCTCTTGCACCGTGACTCTCAATGTCTGATATTTGAAGTTGATGGTCTAAACTGAAAACGTTAAATGAAATGCAAGAAACAGCCCCAACAACAGTGTCAGCACAGCTTTAAATGTTTTAGGGTACATTTCTCCTTTAGTTATAATCACATTTGATGAACACAGTGATGAAATGAAGAGATGAAAGGCTAAAGATGAGCGGGACGGCACAGACGCACACACAAAAACGCAGCCCATGCATCAACCTGATAATCGTCACACACATTCACACACTTGAAGGGATGGAGTCATGGATGTTAATAGCAACATAATGAGAAATGAGTCATTCTTCCTCTCTACAACTCTTTCTGCCTCAGCTGCTCCGTACTCTGGATGAGCAAACACCCACGGCTGCCTATTCATCCGTGTCTCCAGTCTGTATTCTACCAGTGCAATTTGTTTCACCTACCTAAGTAAACTGTATTAGTCATCATCACACTCCTATATTTTAATAGATCTCCCTCCCCCCTTTCATCTTCTTACCACCAAGTGTGATTAAAAATTAGCACAGCTGATGGTAGTCTCAACTGTTTGGTGGTCAGTTCTGCAGGATAGTTATTTCTTGTGCTATTCTTGTGGTGATCTCAAGTGTAGGAAGGTGTGTGAGAGGGGACGTGAGTTTGAACATTTATGTGTGTGTAGGAGTATATAAGTGTAATGTTTGTGCAAGGGTTTGAGAGGAGAATGTACAGTATTGCAAGAACAGAAAAACTTGTCTCAGTGTATTTTTATGTATTCTGTGAACCTAAGCTTTTCCCAGAAATTAAATACTAAAGTACACCATCTCTGCCTTGACCTCTACCTGTACATTTTATTCTGTTTATGCTAAGCTTTCTCTTTTTTATCTTCCCAATAAAACCCATTTCAGCATCTCTCTCTCTCTCTCTCTCTCTCTCTCTCACACACACACACAAACAACACACCCACACACACACACACACACACACACACACACACACACACACACACCACACACACACACACACACACACACACACACACACACACCACACACACACACACACACACCACACACACACACACACACACCTTGGATAGTGGCCAGGGGATTGTTACCGAGGAGGGCTTGGTTCATCCCTGTGTTAACTCCCATCACAGTGTTCCTGTTGTATCACACACACACACACACACACACATGCAAGCATATACACAAACACAGACAGGCAGAGGAGAAAAGGTAAGAAAAAAAGCAGGTTTAGCAGCAAGGACAAGCGGAGGGTAAATTTAGCCCTGCACATGTAAAGAGCAGTAGTTAGCTGACAGTTGGCTGTACAGATGTAAACAAGAGGTTAGAAATGCAGAAAGAAATAGAACAATATTTTATAAAACACCAAAACTCTCATTTATTAGGGCTGTTGGAAGCAATTCATCACAATAACTCAGTATTCTGCACCAAACAAGTGCATTGTGCTGTATCATCTGCATGTGTGTGTCTCGGTCGCATTCACCTCAAGTTTGCAGCAAAATCGGTGATGTAGTTAGACACGTCACCGTTCTTTTTACCCATACGCCATAAGCTGTGAACACAAGAACCACACACACAAACGCACGCAGGGTTAGTACACTGCAGCACAGGGGAAGCAGTGGTGCCCAAAGGGCATGTTGGGATATCAGTGTGTGTGTCTGTGCATGCACAAACAATCACTGTGTGTCTGTACGGTACCAACCATTTAACTACAAACTGCAGGTGAACCGAGTACTGTGCAGGACAGTATTTGTGGTGAACATTGTATGTGGCACCTTAATATTTTTGCCTAAATGTATTCAGTTGTGGTGGCCACAACTTTGTTTAATTTTCCAGAAGTTTTGAAATATCCTTTGCCATCATTTTGAGATTTTTGCTTCTGACCCAATGAATGGAACTTGGTCTGTGGTGCTAACAGCAGTGAAACATAAAGTTGTTTGGGAGGTTGCCATTCTGTTGAAGCACACTGGCTCCATTTAGAGACAGATATCTTAAAACCTGGCCAAATTAAATGAAAACTATCTGATTGGCAAGATGTCCGTAAAGGTAAGTGGGAAACATATTTTTTCTTTCATAATTTGGGTAACTAACTGCTGTCAACTAAGTGATGGGGGAATCCCAGGTGGTGTATTGTAAGCATCTCTTGTCTCTTACCCTGTGTTAAGATTGAGTGTGCTGTGGCTGGGGGTGGCTGGGCTGGCTGTGCTGCGGGGAGGAGGAGGAGTCACTGGGGAGGGTGCGGAGCTGAGAGAGGGGTGGGTGGAGGTAAGGCTGGAAGTCAGGGGACAGACGGGCGACATGGTGGTCACTGTTGTGCTGAGACTGGTCACGGCCTGCGACAGCTGGCTGGACATCTGGCAGAGAGAAAGAAAGACAGATTCAGGTTTCTGAAACTACATACAGCTGAAAAACAGGGACACGCTTATTTTCTCATCATTTAATTATTACTATTCATTAAAATACACAACTAACTAACACATGCAAGAGTGAGGTCCATGTTGGATTTTTACCATGTGAGGGCTGTAGCAGGACGGTTTGTGCGTTGGGGGGGCAGTGGGGGGCTGGCTGGGCAAGGGAGGGGTGGCACTGGAGGGATTGATGCGTTTCTCTTTCTGCCGGCGGTTGCAGAACCAGACCCGGATCACCTCCTTCTCCATGTTGAGCTGCTCTGCAATCAGCAGGATCTCTTCTGAGGTAGGCTTCTGGTTCTGAAGGAAGGGAGAGAGACAGGAATTCAGATCATTTCAGTAGTGCTACGTTTCAGCCACATGAGGCAGAAAGTTAAAAACACCAAGACATGCATCTTTTGTATTAACACATGAGTATAATCTTTAAAAGCTCTGCGGAAAAATAAGGACTTAACAAATTTCTGTCCAGTATTTAGATGATGCTTTAAAATCTCATAAAACCCATGTTTTTGGTGTGCAATCAGCTTTTTTTTTCTTCTAATTAATTATAATTTTTTGTTTTTATTTTACCGTCATGAATGCGCGTTCCAGGGCCACGCGTACATTCGTCTCGATGCTGGTTCTCTTCTTTCTGCGGCGACCAGGAATCCCGTCGAAGCCCATTGAGGGAGAGGACAGGGAGCTGGGGCTGGGCATGGTACAGTCTGTGGACATGGTCTCTGATGAAGGAAAGCAAGCATAAAAACAGACTATATGTCAGACTAATTATAACTGTTGCATACTTTAAACATAAATGTAAAGGACTGTTTGATGAAAGCTCACCTGCATCATTGAGCCACTTCTCCAGCAGTGGCTTCAGCTTGCACATGTTCTTAAAGCTTAGGTTAAGGGCTTCAAAGCGGGAGATTGTGGTCTGACTGAAGTCGTTGCCATACAGCTTCCCCATGGCCAAACCAACATCTCCCTTGTGAAGGGATAAAACAAGTACAGTCAAAATAGATCAAAGACTAAGAAACTGCTAATGTAACCAGCACATGCACACATGCACAGTGTCTCTCCCTACCTGTGTGAAGCCCAGCTTGATGCGTCTCTGTTTGAAAGTGCGGGCAAACTGTTCCAGCTCCTCCAGGTCACTGGGCTCCTCAGGGTGAGAGGTCACTGAGGGCACTGTGGTCACACCGCTCACCTCCATACTCTTATCTCGCTGTGGAGGGTTCGACGTCAGAGAAATGAAAGTGAGAATGAGAGGGAGGAGGAGAGAGAGAGAGAGAGAGAGAGAGAGACAGGTGTTGGTTTATCGCTGGTGCAGAGGCTGTGTTTTTCTTTTCCACAGATCTAAGCTTGAAAGTTTCCTCATACCTGTGCTTGGAGTCCCATTCTAGTTGAAGCAGACAGCAGGCTCCCTTGGTTTTGCTGAGGTAGCGAAATAAGATTTGGTGTCGATAGGAGTCCTGAGAAAAAAGAAGCAAATTTCCAATTATAATTATGACCAAGAAAAAATTCTTCCTGCCAAAACCACAAAACACCCTCTCAGTAAGATGCCTGCCCACCTTGCTGGCCCTGCTGTGCCTGTGGGAGGAGGAACTGGGCAGGGGATGGGAGCGGGTGGCCGGGCACTAACACCAACTGCTGAAGCTGCAGCAACTGCTGTATGTCCTGTTCAATCAAGACAGAATGGACAGATTAGAGAGAGAAAAATAATGTATGACTTTATAAGAGATAGGTAGATGGCTCAGTCACACAAACGTGTTAGTTTGTCATCTCCACAGATTTGGATGTACAGAAAACACTGAAGGAGTAGGAAAAACTTACGTACGAGAAAATGTGGAAACTTTGAATCAATAAAGATATGATAGACATGCAAGAATAACTGTTTCATGGCTTGATACTGGTTCCTCAATCAAGCCGCTCAGCAGGAAGTGGCTTTGATTGGCAGTCAGTACCTGGGCGGTGAGCTGGATTGGCTGGGAGAGGGTGAGCTGGGGTGGAGGAGGTGGGACAGGGACACTTTGGGCTATCTGTTCCTGTGTGCTCTGTCCCTGGGACTGCGATTGGGCCTGCTGCCCCGTTTGTCCCGCCTGCTGCTGCTGCTGGGCTTGCTGATTTGCTGCTGCAACTGCCTGAGCTTGCTGATTTGCTTGGGCAGCTGCGTGGGCAGCATGAGCGGCGTGGGCTGCACTGGACTGCTGCACAGCTGCAGCCAGGAGCTGCGCCTGAGCCTGCTGCAGCAACAGCTGCTGCTGCGCTGGCAACAGAGCTGTTAACTGGCGAAGAGAAAGAGGAGAGGAGAGGAGAGGAGAGGAGAGGAGAGGAGAGGAGAGGAGAGGAGAGAATTAAGATAAAGTAGAAAAGAAAGAAAAGGCAAAGGGAGACAAAGAAGGAAACAAAGTGTTCAAAAAGCAGCACAAGAGAAGCGAGCAGGTTAAAAGCAAAGCAAAGTGTGTGTCTGTGTCCTTATAACATAAGTTAGGCTTACCCCTGCTAGTTGGGAGCCGGTCAGCATGAGCTGTGTATGTTGCAGTGCAGTCTGTGAGGGGGTCGGGCCGTGAGAGAGAGGAAGGGCCGGGGACATCTCACCACACTCCTCCATCTTATGCTGTGTGGAAGACAGGAAAAAGGGCGGCAAATGCAGAAGATCATTAAACGTGAATGTATCAAAAACACAAATCCTAAAATGAGTTTTATGCCTCCAGAACCTTCTCCTCATCCCATTGCTGAAAATATTTACACTTCTCCTTTCCAACAAACTGTAGAGAATTACTATTAAAAGCATGCCTGCACTAAAAAGATAAAAATTATCAAATATAAAAAACACAAAGAACCACTCTTACCCAAACTTGGTCAAAAAGACCAACTACAAACATATTATTTCAACCACATAAGCTTACCTGGCTTTTCAAGATCATGATAGGCAGTGTTGATTATTTAAATTCAATGGGTATTTTCAGATTAATGCTACTGATAATCAGTAAACTGATGAGAACTGTGTCTCTAGTCTGTCTCAGGCAATGAGCGTCCACTAGTCTCTTTTTTCCTTGTACAAAGGGATGATTTCTACTCCCAGGACCAGGCATGTTTAAACTGGCAAGGGGGGGGGGGGGGGGCTCTACCAGTGTATTGGTTTGCATATCTCTTGTGGTATGCAAATTAGGACAATTTCATCTTTTGGTAAAGCTGTAGCGTTATAGATTTATTACACTTCTCATAGGCTTTGTGAAGGGAGAGTGTCATCATACTTAGTGAATTTGTTTACATTCAGGACTGGGTGGAGAGACACATTGTGAACCTTAACGTTGAACGCAACAAAAGAAAAATTGAATGCACAAAGATGAGGCAGCTATACTGTCAATACACCTTTTGTGGGAGGTTAAAACACAAAAGATGCACAAACATAAGACCAGACATACGTACAGACATGCACAGGCAGTTCAGTTACACACACACACACACACACACACACACACACACACACACACACACACACACACACACACACACACACACACACAGACAGACACACAACACAACATTAAGGGTAAACGTCAGACAGGTAGACGTGAGGGCACACAGAGGCCTACACACTCACCTTGCTGCTGCTCAGGGTTGGTGAAAGGGGAAATGGATTGACTTTCATTGACTGAGCCTAGAGGAGATGGAACAGACTTCATATTAGAAATGACTTGCTTAAATGACTTTAAATGCATTATATTTAATTTAATCTATTTTATTTACTATTACAAAACGTTGATTTATCAACAGAAAATGACATGTTTTTAAAAATAATTTTGACCTTTTTTTAACAATTGTGTTACTGATTTATAAAGAATGTGAAGATTTGCTGCTAATCTCTCTTTTATTTTTATTAGCAATTAAATATGTTTGGATTTTAAAATTGTTACTCAGACAAAACTCGCTATTCAAGATGTCTTCCTAGCCTCTGAGAAACAGTGATTGGCATTTTTCCCCATTTCTGACATCATAAGGACTTAAGGATTAAAAAACAAAGAATACAAAATAATCAATAAAATAATCAAGATAATCAACAATGGAAATAACGAGCTGTACAACGATCTTATTTTGTGCATTAATTATGTAGATGAAAGAGGTGGGAGATAAGCCGTTAGAATCACAGGAGTCAGATGTACCTGGTGATTTGATTCAGGTCCATTCCGCTCTGAATCTACGTGGGAGGGAAAGGAAAAAGTGAGAAATTAATCACGTGCTAGAGCACAAACGCACAAACGCACAAACGACCAAACTGCGATGTACGTTAGGATGCATGAACTACTTTTTATATCTTATTTATATTTATTTTATTATTTGCTGCCACTAACAGCAGCACATCTTACCTGTGCCCTCCATCGGTGACTCAGCCCCTACCTTCTCGACCTCTACTGGCTTTGACATCCTGATATCTGTAACAGGAAGACACAGATAAATAAGTCAGCAAGGTTCATTCTTAAATCTGTGTCAGAGAGGGGAAAAAAATACAGACAGAAGAGGAATACATTCACCAAGCAGTTGATTTGAATCTTGATGACGAAAGAGGAAAGAGGATGGCCAGGGCGTTGTTTTTTTAGATAGGTTAAGAGTGTTTTCAGGTCACAGTCCTGTATAGTCCTACACACTGTACAACAAGCATCGTGGCTGAATCATTCACAAGTTGAATCCAGCCCACATTCATTCATTCTTTCCAATAAGTGGTTTAACAAAAGGGTAGGTTAACCCAAGGTGTTTGCTTGTTCTAAATTTAACTCAAGGTGTTTACGTGGGAGCAACTCAACGCTAAAAATGTCTCATGTTGTGTGTCATTCATTACAAGACCACATCACTTCCTGGTTGATACTGTATTGGGACAGTCCCTATGGCAACAACAGTGAAGTGAGGGAGGCATGAAATTCTCAAGTCTTTAATTCTAGCCATTAGAAAAGGAGTGGAGTATTTTGGCAGCAGAAAGTGTATGAGAGATGGGCATGAGAGTTTTCAAAGAACATATGCATGCGTGCATGAATGTGTATGTGTGTGTGTGGTTTACATGTCTTACACTTCTTTATGTGTAGTGGGTTTGTTTTATTAATCACCCGATGGTATCATCTCACTACAAAACTTTTTATTTGTCTGAAACCACAAACTGAAAGTCAACTTTTTGTTTTGTCCATTTGAACCCTTTTTCTTCTCTCGCTCTTGTTATCTCTCCCCTGACAAGCGCGCACACGCGCACACACACACACACACACACACACACACACACACACACACACACACACACACACACACACACACACACACACACACACACACACACATGCAGAGCTACTTCCCTTTTGTGAAAACATGCAAATCTGCCCAACGACCAACTAATTATATCTGCCACCTGCATAATAAACTCTGTCTCCCTCCTCCTTTTTGTCTCTCCCCTTTCACCCCTTCCTCTCCCCTTTACCATTCCTCTCCTCATCCTTGTTGTTTCTCACGTTGCACATGAAAGAGACACTAGACACTATTCATTTTAATTTCCACATCAGCTTATTGCTGTGGTTTAATCAAAATGAAATACTTAATGCAGAAAATACTCTCATAAGACTTTCAACGATGCCAGCAAGCGGTCAAGCCTGGTTTTCACCATCAGGGGGCAGCAGTAACACATGGAGAAAATGACTGCTCCACTGACCACCACTGACTGACCTAATGTCATTTTCAAATAACCAAACCATCAGTCCAGTACAATCATTATACAGAAAATAACTTAAAATGAGCCGCTCCCTGATCAAAAGCCCATTTAGCAGCACAAGCACATTTGTTTCAGTGAGAACAGTGGACTTTGGTACATGGTCTTTAGGGGAAGTGTCAATCAGCATGAAAAGCTTCACACTGCCGCCACACTTATAACATTGGGTCAGAACACGCACACACTGACCACAGGATTTCCCTCAAACTTAACAGACTTCTGCAAAAAGCTAATTTGGTCACCCGCCATGTGGATGCAAACATCTGGTTAAGCTATTATTAGACTTGATTTGTGGTTATCCCATCGTTGCATATGACTCCTGTTTTGGGTGGCCACCATGGCTTTTAGCGAAACCAAAAAACTGACCAATGTTGCTCAATATCTGTTAGAAAATGCAATGTCTTCCTCTCATGAAACACACCAATAAAACTTAAAAAAAAGCTCCAACCAATATGTGCTGTGTACGATACCAAAGCCAAATCCACCATATAAAATGATTGTCCAGCTCATAAACAGCTGTAATGTGAAGTTCCCAAAGTGCTGCTGCTGGTACCGTACTGCCTACTCGCAGGACACCCGGGGAAGGTGTTTATTGATTCATGGTTCAAAATGGCCTACAGACAGTAGCATGGTGGATAATGTGGTCAGTAATACAGTAGTGGGACAGTATATCAAGATGCTGTGTCTTTTTCTCACTTCCCCTCCCGACTTCCCCTTGTACCGGGTTGAACGTAGAGTGCTAAACCCAACACTTACTGTCAGCGAGGCTATTAATATTAGCCTGATCTCTACCTCTCTTTCACTCTATCTTTTTAAAACCTCCCCTCTCTTTTTCAACACATTGCTGCACACACACAAACACAACTAATTTTACTCAACAAAGTGCAGTTGCATGTTATGAATTAAGTGGGGGAAATAAGAGGCAGCCTCTCTTATCAGTAAACCCTTGTTCTTTGCATATGTGGTAAAAAAGTTAATATACAGTAGAAGCACTTCTTTTAAAGTACAAGGTTAAATTACTATGTCTATTTCGTCCCTCATTAAGATGTTGTACTAATCTTACAGCAAAGCTCAGGGTTTAACTTCTACCCAGCGAGACCAGAGAGCTGCTCAATACTCACTGTATCTTAAACAGAGCAAATTTAACGCTGCATAATCCTGTGTCATGAATAAATGATGCAATAGAAAATGAACAAGGAACAACGGTGTCTGTGCTCAGACTGGACTGTTTCTGTTATTCTCCTCTGGGTATTTTGGTTAAGATGAAACTCTACTGCAACTATGCTGAACTCCCCCCCAACTACCCCTCACCCACTTCCTGATTCAGGACACCACCCTAGCCCCAAGGGGGGTGTCTGGGAACAGGAGTCATCATACCTACTAACTACGGATTTCAAAAACCAAGAAGAAGAGAAAATAAATATTTTTCATTTAGAAGACTTGGCTGTCCAGCTCAATAGCTTTCGCACATCTGGATGAAGATAAAGACATAAGTTGATGTGGAAAGTATAAATAAGTGAATGAAGACAGAATTTAAGAACAAAGCAAGGAACCAACAAGAAAAATCGAAAAATAAAGTAAGAAGCTAAAGGAAATCTTAAAGTGGCACAGCAGCATTATTATGGTCGGTGCTGCTTACACTGTTGGTTGTGTTAAGTTACTGTCTGCATTGTCAACTACAAAAAATGACTTAAAATGTTAAATAAGAATTTAAATAAATGCAGCTCTGGAATATATAGAATATATACAGTATATATGGTACCATTAATCAAAATTGGGGAAATTCCTAATTTAGTCACTTATGATTTTGGCATTAATTAGCAGAACTGCAGAACTTTTTAAATCAACCTTAATAAATGTACAAAATGCCTCACCCTTTTTCACTATGCAAAATGAATAATTCAATTTTTTTCTGACATTTAGTTATTTTGCATTCAACTATTACTCTAATGTGGACCTTTGTTTTATTTGCATTGTGATCTTATGTCTGGTGTTCTTGTTTGTTGCGGTTTGGTGGTCAGGAGGTATCATCCTGGTCAGAGTCATTTACCGGAGGTCACAGCAGTGATCATATCAGGTGGAGATGTGTCTCGGTTATTTTAAACCTATGAATCAGTCCATGAAGAAATCTTATCTGCACATCAAGACTGAGAAATATGAGCTAATTGACATTTTAAAATTGATTTCTGGTAATTGGTGAGAACAGCTTGCTTTGCTTTTCTGTGAGTCTCGCTGTCGATCAACTGTCACTCCTCTCAACCTCAGCTGACCACCAAAACAAGGGGTCTTCTGTGTGTTTTTGTTTTCATAATTTTTAAATACGGAGCATGACAGCATTTCCCCTTTTGATTATCTGTATTTCTTTAAACAAGTGTCTTTGTGTGTAAGGTTTTAAAAATGTGTTTTGAATAATTGACATAAATCTAAATATCAAAAGGGTAAAATAATCATCTGTGCTACCCCCACAACTCCAACACACACACACACACACAAAACACACACGCACACACACACACACACACACACACACACACACACACACACACACACACACACACACACACACACACACACACACCACACAAAACACGCACGCACACACACACACACACACACACACACACACACACACACACACACACACACCACACACACACACACACACACAACACACACACACACACACACACACAAAGTTAACACCGGTCACCGGTTTAAAAGTTGCACGGAAAGAAACCTTATCAGCTAAATACTGTTTCTATTTACTGAACAGAAATGCAACATAACCGCGCTGCTAAACAATAAAAAGAAAAGGTGTTTTATGATGACAAATGATAAATAATACCAATATAGGAAATTACTGGCAGCAACACTTTTTCCCTTACCAGTACATTTCAAAAGACATTTTACTTTTACTGTATTTTCCTCAAGCTTTTTTGACATTCAGTATTCAGTATAAGGACAAATACATACACACACACACACACACACACACACACACACACAAAGGCATGCTATGGGATGGCGAGGTGTCTGACCTTTCCCTCTGCCTGCGACAGGCGTCCACCCATCAATCCATCCATCCAGCCACATCTTGCTCTTCGTACCACCTCTCGCTCTTTGATGTTCTCTAATTAGCTGAGCTTGTTAGAACCCAGTGGCATTAATCAACAGCGTAGACACAGTTCTCTTTTTCTCTCTCACACACACACACACACACACACACACACAACACACACACACACACACACACACACACACACACACACACACACACACACACACACACACACACACACACACACACACCACACCTTAATTGGTTCTGGTAAATGAAGGCCAGCATGAGCTGCACAGACAGTCACTCACCTGGCAACCACATACTGAAGAAGTCCTTTGCCGCTATTGCTGCTGTCTTGGTCATATCTGTGTCTGTGTGAGAGAGTGTGCTCCACGTAAAGAAAAACTCTCACTCTCCCTCTCTCACTCAAACCAAAAAGGAGGAGTGTATTAAATCATATGGTTGAGAGAATTACTCTCTCTCTAGTCCACACCCCCTAAGCCCCACCTCCTCCCCACATCCTGCAACATACAACAGGAAGTAAGCCTCAAAAGAGTAGGAACTCGGCACACAGTAGAGAAATATACAAGATTAAAGAAAAAAAGAAAAGGATGGGGGACACACAAGAGGTTAGAGAGTGGGAGAGTGAGTGAGCGAAAAGATTGAAGAGATAGACGAGGAGAAAAAGAGGGGGATGACGGGTGCTGACGGAAAGTGATGGCGCGGCTGGAAACAGCCACTCACACACACACACACTCACTCACTCACTCACTCACACATGCAAGAGAAAAACAACAGGCTTGACAAATTGACCGAAGAGTGTATGATACATTTTGCACGATATATGTGATCCAGGGTACCTTCAAAACCTATCCAAAACTCAACTGAGCAGAGTTTTCTCTCAACTCTAAGATGTTCTCACAAGCTCTCATAGACTGTTTTGTCTACCATGAGTCATGACAATCTCTCCATGGGCATATCTGTGTCTATGTGTGACTGTGGGGTTGCTGTTAGTGAGTACATCAGTGGGAGTTAGGTGGTCTGCCGAGGGAGGTCGGCACTAACAAGAGAAGATGTGAGACATCCTCAGCCATAGCTCCACTCTAACCCGAACAGAAGGAAAAACTCAGTCACAACACTCACTGTACCACTGACCACACCATACTGTGGGCTGCACATAGCGATGCACCAAAGAAAGCCACACTATGAATCTCTACATGTGACGGAGAGATGGGGCATGGAAGTGGAACATTTTAGATGAACTAGATATGAGCTACTATCAGTGCTGCCCACTAGGATTAACAGACTAAGAAGCTGCTCAATAAGTGAAAATCTAGAGTCAGGGAATGATCTTGCGGAAGCAAAATAGCATGTTTCAGCAAAAATACGGTCTAGATTTTCAAATCTGGAAGTGTCAACGTGCTGCCTTGACAGTAAGCCAAGCTGACCACAAGGTGGCACTCTTGATTTATTCCTGATGAAAAAATAAGCTCCATCTATGGAAGAGGGGGACAAGGCTGATCCCCCCCTTCCTCCCCTTCCTTCTCCCTTGGTTCGAGTTCACTAATTCAAAAGCTAACGGCAGCAGAGTTCCCAAGTTTAACCTTATAAATACTTTATGTGGTGATTTACAACAGCCCAATGTACTGCTGGATAGACGCACATTGAGAAATGCATATGGTGCTGCACTGGGGGTACTCCCTGTTATACAGAGAAATCTTTTAAAATCCATCCTCATACATACAAATACTGATGTTCTGAGATACATAAATATATACTTACCACGAGGACAATATCATTACTTGAGCTTTCTTTAAAGAAAACTCACAAAAGCACGGTGTTTTCAGTTAACAGCTGGATATGGCCTAAACAGATAGATAGATAGATAGATAGATAGATAGATAGATAGATAGATAGATAGATAGATAGATAGATACTATATTCATCCCGAAGGAAATTTCAGAACCTGAGGTTGAAAACTGTTGATTTTGGTAATCAATTAAACATTTCAAGTATTTTTCAAGCAAAAATTGTGCTTTTCTTTGTAATATATTATAGTAAACTGAATGTTGTTGGGTTATGTCCTGAAATTGGAACACAAAGGGATTTTGATGATGCCACCTTGTTTTATGACATTTTATAGACAATTCATTGATTATTCTATCTGTCAATAGTTAGTTACAGTCAGAGTAGTATTTGATTCCCCAGTTCCTTCTTTTTTAGGTGGTGTTAATCAAACAACCAATATCACATTCCAACACCTTAAAGTACAGACTTACAGCCTGAGACAAATCTTCAGTTTGGTCAATTTATTTGGCCACAGTATTTTTGTGATATTGTTTTGGCCTTAGCAGGACATGCACGGACAGACTGCCAGGCCCATCCCCAACAGTGACAGACTGTGCATTGGGGAGGGGGCGTTTCTCGGGGTCAGAGGTTGTCTGGGCAGCCCGGCAATGGCCGTGACCTTTGTTCAAATTTCAATCTACCCACATAACTACCAAAGTGTGTGTCTTTGCGCATGTGTGTGTTTGCACATTTGTTTGAGTGGCTCAAATAGGTGGTTGGTGAATGTGTGTGTGTGTGTGTGTGTGTGTGTGTGTGTGTGTGTGTGTGTGTGTGTGTGTGTACAGTTCATGGCCATGGGGGGCCTTCCTGCCCCAAGGAGGTCGGATCCTTGGTTACCATGGAGAACAGACCTAGCAACACTCCAGCCTCACCATTTAGATAATTTTGGGCCGAAGGCACATGGTCTCAATTGAAGACGCCATATTAACACATACTACATAATAAACTGGGATATTAATAACTTGGAAAATAGAATAAATGTATAAATAATTATTTTGAAAATATGAGTGTGTTTTGGTCACTTACAGAAGTTATGTTCGTACGGTGTCTCTCTCTCTCACACACACACACACACACACACACACACACACACACACACACACACACACACACACACACACACACACACACACACACCACACACACACACACACACACACACACACACACACACACACCACACACACACACACACACACACACTACTGCTGAGACCCCATGGAAGAGGATGGGGGAGGCCTCAAGAGTGCCATCAATCACTCCACTGTCAGAGAGAGAGGGAGAGGCAGGCAGGGAGGGTGACTAAAAGGAAGAAAAAGAGGAATAGTACAGAAAAAAAGGAAGGGAATGAAGGAAAATGGAAAGAGTGATGGGAATGAAGATGAGAGATAGAGAGATAGGAAATATTTTTTGGGAGAAAAGATGTTAGCTGGGGGTGAGGACGCTGGGAGAGACTGTATGTGTATAATGGGTCATTGCAGGGACAATTCAGAGGTTTCCAAACCAGTTCAGTATCCCTCTACGGCTTGGTCCTCCTATGTCTAGTGCAGCCTCAGGCCTGCAGCACACACTGGCTCTAATTCATATAATCCATCATATTCCTCTCCTTATAGAGGGGACAGAGCACGGTTCAGTGATGGACCCACCAAGTCCTACACACGGTCCGACAGCTAGACTCTATTCTACGAGGTGAGAGATTAAAAATCCAGTCTTGTGTATAGGTGTGTGTGTGGTGTGTGTGTGTGTGTGTGTGTGTGTGTGTGTGTGTGTGTGTGTGGTGTGTGTGGTGTGTGTGTGTGTGTGTGTGTGTGTGTGCGTGTGGTGTAGGTGTAGCCCCATGAGGAGTTGCGGGATTATAAACAGTAGGTCTAGCAGTGTGGAGACTACAGAGGTTGAGGTTTTGTATGAGAAGCAACAGGGGCTAAAACACACTCACACTGTTGGCTACCATGGGACCTGCGCCATCTCACACACACATACATGCCACCTACACCTTTACAACACCTATTCCTCTCCTGTCCTAATACCTCTCAATTGCTCCTTTTCCTCTGGCCCCTTCGCCCGTCCATCCTTCTCTCACATCATTCCCCTCCTCTCTATATCATCTCTGCAGCCCATAGGGAGCCGGGATTGTCTAGACAGACACCGCTCTCTCCCACGGCGCTACCAAGGTTGAAACTCAAATCTTTTTCTTTCGCTCCTCTCACCCCTTCTTCTTCTTCTTCTTCTTCTTCTTCTTCTTCTTCTTCTTCTGGCACAAAAGCTGAGGGTCTACTGGGAAGGACTGGTGGCCTTTATAGCCAGCTAGAGGAGGATTGAGGCCACTTTATACCAAACTGTTCACTTTTACTGACTAAGCAGGTTGTTGTATAGAGCAAGCCTCCATATTCACCCAATTAAATACAAAAAATGTGAGTACTTAAGTTATGGCAGGCATAGTCTATGTGCTCTAGTTCCACCCATCCATCGCCTTTTTCACCTCGGTGAGTTCTTCAAGCCCTCTCATCATCATCCCACTCTTTTCTTGCAACCTTCCCCCTTTTTTTTCTCCAATTCAAACTTTCTCTTCTCCTCCTCTGTCTCTCTTTCTCTCTCAGACCTGCTGGTCAGCAGCAGCTGTGACATCACTGGCCACTGTTCTCAGCTCGGATTGGACACTCGGCCACGTTGCCAGGCAACAGCAGTGAAAGGTCTCAGTGTGAGCGTGTTCGTGCGGCGTGCGAGTGTATGTGTGTGTTTATGTCTGTTTATAGCTACGTGAGTGAAAGGTGTGTGAGTGATTTTCCTCACCTTGCCCTTTATCTGTGCATGAAGAATGATCAGAACAGATCTTCTTCTATGCTTTATCTCAGATCAAAGCATGTAGATGATTGGGCTGCCTCGCCACTCTCCTCCACCACAGAAGAAGAGGGATGTGTGTGCATTGCCTTAATGAAAAAGAAAGATGGTACGAGTGTGCGGGCGTGTCAGTGTCTGCACTTGCGTCGAACAAAATAAATGTGTATGTTTGTGTCAAATACGAGTATGTGTCTGTAGATTGTGTGTGTGTCTAAATGTGTGTGTATGTATGTGTGTAAGCCCCCGGGAGCGGGTGGTTATTGTATCTGACACAGCGGCTCTTTCTCGCGCCTCATATTTCTAGGCCGATCGATTCCTCTGACTCCCGACAAGACAATAATCGCACCTCCCTCTCTCACTCCATCACTACCATTATTACTGACCTCCCCAGGGAACAAATAGGGTGGAGGGAGGGAGAGAGAGAGGGATGAGGAAGGAAGGAAGGATGGAGGGAGGGAGGGTGAGGAATGAGAGGGGGACATAGAGTTGACAAAATGAGCCTATGATGATGAAAAAGCAAAAAGGGACAATGTTGAATATGAGGCAGCCTGGAGAAGTAACATCAGCAGGGTAGAAAGGAAAAGAGGATGAGAGCGTGAAGTTAAGACATGGTGATGGAGGGATGAGGTCCGAGGGAGAAAAAAGAGCAGGAAAGACAAAGATATGACATATGTGTGAGGTGATAGAGTGAAAGAAAGAATGAGGAAATTCTAAAACCTAACAGGAAAGGACGGGAGCGAGGCCAAAGCAAAAAAAAGGGAAAAAAACGAGCAATATAGATCACGGCAAGAAAAGAATGGAGGACACAAGTGAAGGAGTGCAGAGACAGGGAGGGCCGAACGGAGGGACAATAACGGAGAGAATTAGTGGAGGAGAGATGAAGGATTCCCACTATCTTCTTCTAATAAAGGAGAGAATGAGAGACAGGGAACAAGGGAGGAAGATAGGGGAGGAGGGAGGGTGGGGGTTAGACTAAGGTGAAAGAGGGAGAGAGAGAAATATATAGGAACACACTCAGGCTAATACACACATGGAGCGATGGTTGTAGCGCTGTGGAGGTCAGCACTCAGAAATATTATTAAATTGACAAGAGTACAATAGTTGATTGGCAGGCTAACTCCTGAGTTGTCATTCAGTGGAGAAAAATGGAGACAGGGAGTCACACATACACACAAAATGCATGCACATCTGCAGTTTCACAGAACAATCAAAACAGCACGTAGAGATGTAGACACACACAAACGCTGTCTTTTGTCTGTTTCGTGCCTGCATGTGTGCGTCCGCGGTTTTCTTGGATGAGCCTGTCACTGCTGTGTCTCAATGCTTTGAATCCAGATTACAATTACAGTAATTGGCTCTCAATTCAAGGGATTGCTGTTTGACCCCCTCACCTCTCTCTCTCTCTCTCTCTCTCTCTCTCTTCTCGCTCTCTCGCTCACTCCCTTACACCCTCACCCATCCCCACAAATTTTGCTTCTTCCTCTACCTACCCCCCCTTCCTATTCCACATCAATATTCCTCCGCCTCCTTTCTACCTGTATCGCTACATCCATCTTTCTCTGGGTGTAATCCCTCCCTCTTTTTCTCTACCTTTCTTCCCCCTCCACACACACTCACACACACTTTATCCCCAGATATAACTATCCTTCCTTCCAGTTTTCCATCCATTGTACTCCCTGGCTGTTTTACTTCTTTCTCCATCACACCACCATTTTTGCCACTTTTCCTTCCTCAGCTCCCCCTTCCTACCTTTCTCTCCGATAGTTGGGGAAACAGGGAACCTATTGTACTTTATTCATGCTGTATTTATTATGGAGAGATAGCCGTTCAGCTATGCAGTCGGGGGGATATATTGTGCATTTGGGAAAAAGAGGTGAAAGAGCAATAGATAAAAAGACGGAGGTAAGGAGAGGGGGTGATAGAGGTGGTGGTGATGGTGTGTTGGGGAGGTGGTGGTGAAGCGAGCGATGGAGGAGGAGGGGGGTTAGGAAATTGGTCTGGCTAGCGGAACAGCTTTTCACCTCTCTCTCTCTCTTTTTCTCTCTCCCTCTCTTTCCCTCTCCCTCTCTCTATTCTGCTTTGTATTCTGCAGAGATGACAGGGGGAAAGCTTTATTGCTCCGAGTTTGTATCGATCGGGGCCCCTCTAAGGGGGGAGGCCGGGGGACGCGTTGAGCAGGCCCTTTCTCAATGACCGCAGCTTCAACAACCACCCCCCCTGCCCAAGCTTCCTCTCCGGCTCACCCCCCTCCTCCTCCTCCTCACAAACCCTCCTTTTGCTCGCTTGCTTGCTCTGAAATTCAAATTCAAGGCTCCTATTCTCAAAGGTTAGGAGAGGGAGAGCACAAGAAAGCAAGAGAGACAGAGAGATTGAATGAAGGAGAGATGGAGGCGTCTGGCTTCTTCCCCTGACTGAGGCCCTGAATGGAGCTGGGATCTGATAAGAAGAGCCCACAAACACAAACAAGGGGAGAAATAGAGAAATAAAGCAGAGCAAAAAATGGCTAAGAGGAATACTTCAGCCCTCGTCTTTTCATCTGTATATCCTTTCCCCTCTCACTAACTGCCCCCCCGCCCCCCCATACTGTATCTCCATTTTTTTCCAAGGTAAGAAGGATTTTGTTGACAGGTGAAGAATGAGCCAGGTCCGGGCATGCATAAACCTCTCTGCTTCTGTCCTCGTTAGAGAGAGACATGACGAGAGCTGGGATCCACAGGAGACAGAAAGAGCCCAAGCGGATCACACAGAATACTCTATTTATCTATTTCATTGAATGCAAAATAAAATAAAACATCACCTCTCACACCAGAATGCAAAACAGGAATCTCAACAAAGCAGAGGCAAAAATCAAAATAACAAATCACCACGCTTCAGGCTTCTTTTTTATATCGCTTCGGTTTGACAAGCATTAACTGACCAAAATACTTGACTAATATATGGAAATGTCCTTGTGTGTGATTGCGCATGCAACACACACACACACACACACACACACACACACACACACACACACACACACACACACACACACACACACACACACACACACACCACACACACACACACACACTATTTATCCGTTAATGGCATGCACAGTGCTGCAGTGAAGCTGTCGAGAAGAACAGATTGTCCATCAGGGGGTTACAGGGTTCAAGTCCATGACCAGAGGGCTAGAGGAAGGTTAGGGGGTTGTAGGTTCAACTCCCATGGGACAAGGAGGATCCCTGCTGTCTTCCATTCGACCTCAACCCTCCCCCAATACCTCCTCCAGGACAATATAACCCGCTGCATCACCTCCCTCCACCCTCCTTTTCTCCACTCCTTCCCGCTGCTGGCCCTTTTAAGCCCTGCTTAGTCTGATCACACACGTGTAAACCAGAGCCTAGCCTCCAGACTCTCTCCGTTTGTCTAAGATGTGCACATGCATGTGCACATGCATTCACACATGCTGGCCATAAACAAACAAACACACACACACACACACACACACACACACACACACACACACACACACACACACACACACACACCTTACTGATGCACAGACATATTTATAAAACTCCAATACCTTCTCACAATTCAAATACAAATGATTTGCTCTTGCAATCTTCTGTTTTCCCATATTACAGCAAATCGCTTTATTTTTGACCTAAATCTGGATTGATACGGTTTCTTTCCTTTTCCAACGCCACCTCACTTACTTCTCTTGTGGTAAAGACCAAACAGAAACACGGCATTTCTTCAGCTATCAGTTGCAGCAGATGTGACTAGATATGGGATATTTGGGTAAACATTGGATACATATACTGTATATATATTTATATTACCTGTGTGGTTTATGTGCAGCTACAGATTGAGTTCAGTGATAGACTATACATCAGAGACTGCTGGATGCTACATGCCTGATTCATAAAAGAAAACACAAACACGCATGCACGCACACAGCACAATAACCTGCAGGCCTTCAACCTGTCTTGTTGGGATGGATGATGCATTATTAAACACACAGGATTTCATATGTAGAAACAGAATATGAATGCTGCACTGGGTCTAACTGTGGACATACGCTTGCTCGCTCCAGTCTTCACGCTTTTTCTTGAAACTCTTTAACTTATTACACTTAATGTTTACTTAATATTGTCATTCTGTTTCTCCATATTGTAATACTAATATGGATACTTCTGTTTACTCTGTATATACAACACTTTTTGCACGTCTGTCCATGTTGGAAGAGGGATCCATCCTCTGTTGCTCTTCCTGAGGCTTCTCCCTTTTTTCACACTTGAAGGTTTGTTTTGTAGAGGTTTTCTTTCCCTGAATTGATGGTCTCAGGATGGGGGGGGGGGGGGGGGTGTAATGTACAGATTTTAAGACCCTCTGAGACAATTTTCAGATTTTGGGCTTTACGAAAAATAATTAACTTGATTTGAGTTGTGTCACAAAAGACAGATCTTATTATAGAAAGAGGTCACAGGCAATATGGTGAATGTATAATGTCATCATCTTGACGATTATGGGACAGAGTCATCATAGAAAGCTGCTGTAACAGGGTAAAAACCGCTGGATCCTTATGATTAACCAAAAGGCCCACACATAAGGAGCGGTCAAAAGGCAACTAAACCACAACATGAGTGCTTTGTGAGTGCTGTGTACATCTGTAGGGCGGGCGGACCGGGCCCTGGCTCTCACGGTAATCGATGAACGAGGGAGGAAAGGGAGGTAGCGGGCGAGGCAGGGATGTGTGTGGGGGAGGGCGGGTGGGACAAAAATCGGTAAAGAAAGCAGGTTATCTCCTGTGATTAGGGGAGGGGAATCCCCATCTTGAGGGGAGGGGAGGGCAGGGGGAGGGCGGGGTGGGTGGGTGAGAAGGGGTGAGGGAAGACCGGGGCTCATTGATAAAAAGGGAGGAAGGGAGGGAGAGGGGAGAATGGGAGACTATGTTTGGCATCGAGAGAGAGCAGACAATTATCTGTATTGATTAGAGCGGCCCAGTACTGTGAAGACTGAGAAAACTATGACTGGATCAATAGAGAGAGAGACGGAGATGGAGAGAGAGAGAGAGAGAGAGAGAGAGAGAGAGAGAGAGAGAAGAGAGAGAGAGAGAGAGAGAGAGAAAGAGAGAGTTAGAGGATAGACAGACCAATAGAGAGAAACAAACGACAGAGATAAAAGATACATATAGTGCCAAACATAAAGAGATAGAAACATAGTTTATGGTGCAAATCGAAGTCAAAGACCCAAGGTGGCATAAACGGTAAGAGGTGAGTAGGGGGGGTCAATGAAAGCACAAGTAGATACATTACATTGTGGATGTCATTACTCTTTATCATTGATTTGCCAGCACCACCACAGAGCCCTCCCATCACCCCAGCACACATCTAATCAGAGAGACAGGGAGAGAGACTGAAAAAAAACATTATCTAAATATACACTGCGTGACCACAGCCTGACCATTGACACAGACAAACCTGGCAACACAGAGAAAACTAGCAGTTCTGCCAACAACAAAAGGTTTAGACCTTGCATGTATTAATAGGAACTGTAGTAACTTAACTGAATGCGGTGTTTAAACTGGTGCCCCGTTTAATGTAAATTGCACACAAATATTTTCACTCTTCAGCATTTTTCCGAGTCCCTCACCAACTCCCTGCACACACGAATGTCATAAAAAAATTGACCATGTATGTGTATCCAAATGTGAAAGAGAAAAAATTGTTGTCATGTAACCTACAATATGTGACCATGAGTTCCGCAACAAGGCAGGCCTGCTTAGTTCTGTCTGGGAATGATTGTAAAGATTTACAAAGAATAGGTTTACAGCATTTACTATCTAACTGGGATGTTTTGGGACCGATATGAGAGGATTGCTATGGACAAAGTACACAGCAATGGTATGAGCAAATTACTTTTAACAATATATCCACCTGATTTAAATAGCTCACGCGATAAGGCGATTGTGATTGGTTTAAAGAAATGCAAACAACCCAGAGCGTTTTTCTTTCCTATCCCAGAATGAATGTGTGGTGTAGCAAGACTTTACTCCACAGTGCTTTGGAGAGACTAATAGTGTACTAATTTACTAACAAATTTGTTTTTTACTTCCCTTGTGATTTATTATACATGCATAGTAAACCTTTGCTTTGACAATACTTTGCTTAATTATGGTTATGCCATTAAGCTATTTGAATTTGAGAGAGAGACGGGAGTACTTGAGATGAGTGAGGAGGGAGAGTGTGTGTGTGTGTGTGTGTGTGTGTGTGTGTTGGAGCAGGCAGTGCTCAGGTAGGGGGCCTTGCTGTGGGGCCTCTTTTTGTCCAGAACAAAAAACAAAATGGTGGAATAGGGCTGGAACAAAAGGTACAAGGGGAAAAACAGGAGAGTGACAACCTGTGCTGAGTAAAAACATCCTGCTGGCTGGCTGGCGCATCCACGCACGCACACACAATGTTGTGTAAGTGTGTGTGAAAGTACCCATTCACTACACTTCTCTTTGCAATTTACATTTCATGGAATCCTTGTCCCCCCCACCCAGGGGACCACATCTGTCATACCTTAATTTATTGAACATTACAAGATTCCGCCTCCTAGTCTCTTGATATCGTTTAACACTGAAGAGGAACATATTGTCAGAAAAGGTTTATACAAAAGCAAACAAATAGATGGAAAAACATACACTTTGAATGTAGGAGCCGGACTGGATATTGAGGAAACCTTTGGTAAGGGCGGAAAATGTCAGGTTTGACAAATGACCTTTTAAACATGGAGCAGATGTAGAGAGTCATGTACACTGTGGACCGAGGCCAGCTCAACTGTCTGTCTTTTAACAGCAAGTGAAAAGATAAGCGTCACTGTTCAAAATGTGGAACAAACCTAAGTAATTCCTAAATCAAAAGTGAATTTCATTGCAGTGGGGAAAAAAGTGGAAAAAATAAGAGAAGAAGATCCAAAGAAGAGAGAGGGAAAGTGTACAAAGGCATTTGAGATGGGGTGTAAAAAATAAATAAAGTAAGAAAAGAAAAATGTGACAGAGACAGAGAGGAAGGGGAGAACAGGGCATGAATTACAGGTGTGGAGTTATGCATGCATGACATCCCTGGACCCCTCCTCTAGCCCTTGGGAATGGGCACCTTGGAAACGGTCGCTAAGGGAACAGAGTACTGAGAGAGAGAGAGAGAGAGAGAGGGGGGGGGGGGGGAGGCAAGATGGTTGAAAAAAGCAGTACAAGACTGATAGCTAATGAAACACTGAATTCAACCTCAGTAAAAGCAAAGTCATGTGGTCGGAAAAAAATGTTCATTCCCTAACTAACCAACGTTTACCTTCCTAATGTCTCATTCAGCAAATGGGCCACCTCTGCCCATGTAGGGTGAAAAACCAAGGTCCATCACTGCTAAAGCCTGCATTGTCCTCCTCCCCCATATACTATGACCTCTCATCCACTCCAGTCATTTAGAGAAGGGAGATTTAGTGCAGCACCGATGCAGCGTGATGGTAAAAAACGGCACATGATGGAGAGGCAGAGATGGCCTCGGGTCTCCGGTTTTACACATGGAGAACTATTGATGGAAAAACATGTTGATGGACAAAGAGAAGCTGGTATGGTGAAATGTTTGCTGTTAATATATATGGTGCTTGGAGGTCATTTTGACCAAGAAGCTAGAAGCTGTGTAAGTGGATGGAGAAATTGAAGTTAGCACACAACACCCACTTTGGTCTTTTGAGGCGTTGGAGTAATGAACAACCAAGCCCAAGACCACAGCAAAGAACCTTTGTACCATTCTGACCTCAGCTAACTCTCCTCATCCCCGCAGACGATGCAGTGGCCACACTCGCACGCACGCGTGCGCGCATGCGCGCGCGCGCACACACACACACACACACACACACACACACACACACACACACACACACACACACACACACACCACACACACACACACACACACACACACACACACACACACACAGCAGCTGAATGAATGAATGCACTTTGTCTGCCTCTGTCCTCTCCTTTTGACCAGTAAAGAAGTCAGTCCCAGCTCTCAAATTTAAAGTCCAACATTACTGCCTACCATTACCACTTCAAATAACTGCAGCTGCAAAAAAACAAATATGTATTTTGCATCACCAAAGAGTTGCAGAGTTTATGCACATAACAAACACCTGCAGCATATTTGCAAAGCAGTGTCATATAAATATCAAAGGCTTAGATTTGGTAAGTAATATAGATTTGGGATGTATGCATAATATGTGATCAATATCTGTTGCTGAATAAAACATGCTGCTGGCTTCTGACAGGCCGATTTGAAATGGAGATGCTATGCTAATACCAAAGGCTTCGGTGGGATTGGCCCTGAACCCTCCACATACCAGAAGTTCACACTTAGACACTCTCACCTGCACTCTCCATAATGCATGAGCTGCTTGAATATATATATCACCCCCACATTGCACAGCTCAGTCACAGACACACACATCCACAACAATGTGGAAACACAACGTTTGCACAATGACAGAGGCTTATACGCACAAGATAAGCCATGCACACCTACATGCTTGCACATACTGTATCACACACAACCCACAAACATACACACGGTCCACCATAGCTCCCCACAAAACAACCTAAAGACACTTGTTTCATGGTGAGAATCTGATTTCAGATATGTTGAAAGAAAGAAATACAGCAAGAATAAAAACTGCCTATTTGGTTTCAGAAAAAAATAGAAAAACTAAAAGTTTGCTTTAATTTAGATGTAGTATTTGGCACCCTTAAATCTATTTTCTATTTACTGACAGAATTTTGCAGACAGAAAAACGAGATGTATGTTTTCAAAGCGTTGATTTCTATGGAACATGCCAGGGCCATATCCAGTAAAAACTAGAAAAACAGATGAAAACACACTGTTTTTCCTCTTTGATCGAGTGGTGTGAGACACAGAGACAGTGCTTAATCATAACACTGGTAGGGCATCCTGAACCTCTAGGCTTTCTGCAGCAGGAAACAGAGTCAGGGTTGCAGAACAACTCAGTGTGAACTGGACTGGAGTTTTTGTGTGTTTATGTGTGTGTGACGCTTGTGTGTGCGTGTGTATGGGTCTGCTGTTTGTGAGAGACCATGCAAGTGATGTCTGTTGGCTGCCAGTTAAAACACACACATGCGCACGCGCACGCACACACACACACACACACACACCCACACACACACACACACACACACACACACACACACACACACACACACACACACACACAAGGTAGGGTCAGCCGAAGTGAGACATGAGGAATGGCAAGATAGAAAATTAAAGACAGTTGAACAGTTAATATTACAGCTGGACAGGATATGATTTATATACATTTTTATGACAGCCTATAGTAAATATGCATTTACAGGGTAAATTTACAGGGTAGTATGTTTTAGAAGACAACTGAATTTACTTAGTGCTTCCATCTCTCTGTCTCTCTGCCCCTGCTGGTCTTTAACCTTGGCCTCTGGTGCTTCTGTCTATCGTAATAAAGTCACCCCTCCTCTTCTTTACCTCTTTCTCCCTCTTTCTTTTCTTCCTGTTCTTCCTCCTCTCTGTCTCTGTCTGTCCCCCCCGACACCACTGTTGTCCACTGTTCCACTCATTCATAGTAAACACTATTGATTTTCAGCAGGGAAAATAAAAAAAAGGCCATGAATTTTAATGCCCCTATCTGTCCCCTTCTCCATCTCTTCCTATCCCCCCTGCCTCTCCCTTCCCTTCACCCCCCTCCACCCCTTCTTTCCTGAGGGGAGGATAAAGAGATGGGGATCGTGTGTGCGTGTGTGTGAGCCGTATGTGTGAGTGTAAGGTGGTGGTATACGGAGAAGGGGGTTGCATTTCTCATTTCCCAGCTGTGCCTCTCTCACACAACTGCTCCCCCTCCTCCTCCTCACCCCATACACCTCTCCTTCTCCCCATCCTCTCCTCCTTCGTTCTTCTTCTTGTCCCTCTGTCGCAGCCCTCTCCTCTTCACACCGACTTTGACTCTGGGGAGTGGAAGCAAATGAAGCTCTCGCCTAGATGGGGCAGTCCCATTCTGCTGGTGCACATGCACTTAAACAAGTGATACAACTGACCATCGGTCAAGGCCACGCACAGGCAAGACAAACACATACTTGTAAATGCTCTGATTTACACACACACACACACACACACACACACACACACACACACACACACACACACACACACACCACACGCACACACACACACACACACACACACACACACACACACACACACACACACACACACACACAGGCACTATAAGCGACACCATTCCTTCACCGTCACCATATTTCAGCAGCGGTGGAGTCAACTATTTAAATTTCCTTCCATTTTACTCTCTTCCTTTTTCCTTCTATTAACTTCCTGTTCTATCCAAGCTCTTGCCCCTCTGTCTTGTTGCCTCATCCAACCCCTCCCTCGCCTTTCTTTTCTCTACCTCCCTTGCCAGGCCTCTCTCTCTTCTACTCTGTGTATTGATTTTGCTATAAGCGGTGTCCCGGTTGCGACAGGTTAGCGAAGACAGACAAAGGCAGACTTCATCAACCAGCGCTAAACACAGGAGCCACGTCCTCAATAATCACTCCATCACACAAAAGACGACGAGAGAGAGGGAGAGGAGGGAGTGGAGAGGAGCATGTAGAAAGTATTGACAAATAGCGCTGAGAATAACAGAAGGGGAAATAGGTTTTTGGAGCACTTTCAAGGTTTTCTTCTTGTTTTCTTTAATTTTTAGGAAACACATGGAAATATTCCACCGCTTGGCAGGGGCGTCGGACTGAGGGAAAAAAGAGACTGAGTATACAGGTCCCTCATGTGAGGAGGACCCACAAAGAGTACTAGAATGAATAGCCGTGGATGCGGGGAGGGGCCATAGAGAATTCCTTGCTTTGCCCTGGCCCTGTCGCCTGGAAGTTTATGCAAACACACATGAACAAACTTGTCTCATTTCTTAAAATTTGTGATGTTGTTCCCCTCTTAGTTGCATTTGTCATTTTCTTTGATTACCACCCTTATTTTATTAACCTTAGCACTTGGCACATGCATACGTTTGAGGCATGCTTCATGTTCTGTGCAACACCGACCCCAACTAGTATCTGAAGGAGGGTTTTTCTTCCACTGACCTCATTATAAAAGTGTATGTGAACTTTGCTAGTCTTTTAAAAACAGTCTTAATGTGTGTGTGTGTGTGTGTGTGTGTGTGTATGTGTGTGTGTGTGTGTGTGTGTGTGTTTGTGTGTGTGTGTGTTTGTGTGTGTGTACGCAGACAGTTTTCATCTCCACTTAATCTCAAGCTCCTAATTCAGAGTGTACACTGAGCCGCCTAATAGGATGTGACTGGAGCGCCTGCTGTAGCGCTAGCTAGCTAGCCGATAATGAGAGAGCAGGCACAGCCGGAGAATCAAAGCGCTTCATCAGCACTCCTAATTACTGTAAACCTCGTTAGCTGGCTGGAGAGCTAGCATCTGCTCTCGCTAACAAAGTACATCCAAATATAACACGGTGTGTCCAAGTGAGAATCAAAGACTGTGCTGCTACCACACCCTATGATTTCATTGTTCTAGTCTGTGTTGCAACTGCAATGACAGCAGAGGAGGTTTGTTGCGGTTAGGGCTAAAATGAAAAGCAGAGGAATAGACACAAGTAAAGTGACCAAATACCAAGTTCAATACAAAGTTTGCATTGTTACAACATTTTTCCAATTAACTGTGGGGCTGTTACAAAGCTTGTCTGTGATATAGTACACTGAGGTCTGAGGGTGTTAATGTGGCCCATCTATGAAGCAGCAGGTGTGTGGACAGCAGGTTTCCATGTAGCTCTGTCTGTTTGCCCGCTCACCCCCTCTCTATCACTGATCAAAGCACTTCCTTTCGACCCCCCCATCACTAACTTCTGCTGTTTCTCTGCCCCACCCCCCACCCCAAACATAATTTGACTGTTGATTACACTTGTCACTCAAGGCAGCATGTGGCCAATTAGGAAAAGGAATGACGGGGAGGGGAGGAGGGAGCAGGTTGTAATGAAGGGGGAAGAGGAAATTTCGGTTACAACTTTTCATCGCTTGTTCCACTCAGGTAGCCTTTTTAGCTCTTATCTGTGGGAAAAACAAATATTCGTTTTTGTTCAATTTTCCTTAAGAGACTCAAGAAACATCCACAAGATGGTCTTTCTTCTCCCCTCTCCGACGCTCCGGCCTTGTCTCATACTCTCTTGGCCACTTTAGTTTCTTTCCATGTTCCAGGGTAATCACAGACTCATTTAAAGTCACTTTTGTACACTACCTCTGACTGGTGGTTAAGAGTGTGACCGCAGACTAGGCTTTTATGGGCCTTAATGTGTCCTACAGACACTTTGGCAACCAGGCTGCAGCAGCCTAAGATGCTGGCAGAAAGGGAGGGGGGGGGGGAGGGAAATAGGACATATGAGGCCAACAGCCATGGCGACTTAACCAGGCTGAAAAAAGGGGGAACGAAAGAGGATGAAAGAGGAGGGAGGGAGAGGGACGTGCGCAACAAAATGGACAGAACATGGGAGCGTCAAAAGAAAGGGGAGAGAGAGGTCACTTAGTCACTCCTTCGGCACCCCCTGCTCTGTGCCTCTTTCCTCGTCCCCTTTACAAGCAGACAAAGGGACAGAGGGGTGCAGCCCTTGTAAGGGAGGAGGAGGGGTTTACGCCTCTCTCTGTCTTCCCCTCTCTCCCCCCTCTTTCTCTTTGCCTCCTAATATTTATAGACGACCAGTGAATATTGTTGGTATGAATAGATTCAGGTACAGTAGAAAGGGAACCCAGTTGGAGTAATTAGCAACACACTGGAGGTGTATCAAAATCTAAAGTTCTATTAATTTAGCCTGGAAAGTTATTGAAATATTTTTTTAAAGTTTAAAGTTAATAAGATCTAGAGTATGTTTTAATATCCTGGCACTTGTTTTCTCAAGCAATGAAAGAAGGAGTGGGACTATGCACTTATATGAAAAAAAGGCAGAGTAAGAGATTGCACAAGGCAATGAGAGGGAGAAGAGGTGGTGGAGTACAACAGATTAATTTCAGAACAGAGCGCTCGGAGAGAAGGATGGAGAGCGGGAAGGATATAGGGGATAAAGAAAAGGGAAAATGCAGAGAAGAGAAAAAGAGGCGGGAGATTAAACATGCATTCAACTCTCTCTACGGGCTGAGCTGCTTTTGGAGAGTCTCTGTTGTGTACGTGTGTGAGCGGAGTGCATGTGCACTCTATAGGGTGCATTTGCGATGATGGGACATTGCTTATAGCAGACATGTTCGCTGCCTCCGCCTCAAAACCTGATCGCTAAGCACTCTCATCCACCCTCATCTCTGAAGGACAGCAATGGAACCCCAAAGGTTAATAGGACCCCTTCATTACCATAAATCTTATCAGCTAAATGAAATGGAGAGAAGGACCTCTGATTTAGTTGTTCGCTCTGCTGGGCTAAGGGGAGACACCCAATCAAACCCCTGGGTTTTATTGGTCTTTTTTATTATCTAAATGTACTGGCACATGAGCAGGGTGGCAGAGGTTACAGCCTGCAGCTATCAACAACAAAAAAAGACAGAGGCTGGCGAACACATATTGTTGGTGTGTTTATGAGAACAGTCATCTCAGCAAATAGACTGTCCAGTCCTTGCGTGTTTTGCTACAAAGAAAGCTCTGGCTCTCTGACCAGAGGAATGTCTGCTGCTGAGCCTTTGTGTTGATGTTTGAATAAATCAGACAATCTTTGGTGAAAAAAAGCCCTAAAATCAGATAATCAAGAGTTCAATATGGTCAGTGGGAGTTCAAAAGCTTGTTAGACTGCCTAGTCTGATGTGGGTGATTGGTGGCATGTGGTGAAGCCCACTCCAACCCTGATCCCAGCCAAGCCACCACTGACTGAGAGTCCACACACACACACACACACACACACATACACACACACACACACACACACACACACACACACACACACACACACACACACACACACACACACACACACACACAGAGCACAACAGGATGTCCCCCATGTAGAGGTCAAGTATGGTTGAGTTCTGCCTACGTACGTCATCTCTATCTCTATGTTATTGAAAGAGAGAGAGGGAGAGGCAATGAGAAACACAGTAAGAGGTATAAATCAATACCCAGAATGGAGTCAGGTGGTTTGTATGTGTTTATTCCTGCTGATGTGTTGATTATCTGCGCGCACACCCATGCACACAAGCTCCATCTATCCCTCTCTGTGTGTGTTCTCCAGGTGATAGCTCTGATTAAGTGGCCTGCTCACCCAGGCTCTGATTAGGACTAATGCTGGGCTGTATTTCACTGGACACAGCAACTAAGTGCACACAATTATTCCTCAGAGTGCGAGCTTGTGTATGTGGTGTGTGTCAATCCAATAATAAAGTCAGTATGGACCACATTCAAGAATAATGGATGGCCTGTAAATGCGACTCATCAAGCTCTTTAGATGAATATGTTTGCATGATTTTTCTTGCTGTGTCCTGATGTATATGCTCTGAGTGTCTTTGCAAGTGTATGCATATTTACAGCATATGGGTAAAGGTCATTGACTGGCGAGAGTGTGTGTGTTTATATGTGTGGGGCAATGGTTATTAATACACTAATGGCTGATGTACTGTATATGTGTGTGTGTCCGCGTTCGTCCTGTTCCCCGGGAGAAACTCAATACCACTCACTGTTGCTAATGAGCTTTGGGACCTCATCAGCATTAATACTACATTAGTCTCAACAAACACACACATCAATGCGCACACACACAACACACAACACACACAAACGAATGCACGCACGGCTACAGCGTATTAGGTCACCACCTAACAATAACAACATATGAATACAACCTTCAGATGCATACCTGTGCAAAATCCATAAAAAGGTAAACAGATAATAGGATTAAAAGGAATGCACAACACAAATAGCAGTGTTATCATTACACTTGGATTTGTGTGGATTAATCATAATGTGTATAGGAGGTTTAATTCCAAAATGTATAAATTTTCCCCTTAAGTACATAACTACAAGAGCAGGTGATTACATGCTCAGAAATTATGCTATGCTGAAATAAACAAGCCTTTTCTGTTGCCAGATGATTTTAGTAAAATCATATTTATACTTTTAATAATTGTCTTGGAGCAGGATTTCAAATGCGTTTAGTCTCATTGCATTAATGCATCAGTTCAACATAAGACGTCACTGCTGTGGCTCCTTCGGGCCCCTTTATGTTGTCAAACTGTGTCGGGCTGACATCTGCGTAAGCCTAATATACGTAAATAGCCGAACAGATAGCCCATTAGCTCCTAAAGCATTCTGCCATCAGCCTGCTGCATTCAGAACTCTGTGGCTGGCTCATATACTGCAATCTAATTCTACTACCACAGGGAGAGGAGGGAGAGAATTGTATTGTGACAGAGAGCAGGAGGGAGTGGGAGGAAAAGGAAGAAGAAGAGGAGAGAGAGGGCTACAGAGAAGGAGAAAGGTAGCTTAATGCAATAAAGCATGTAGTATTGACATCTTTCTTGTGTCTATTGATTCCCCATTATGTTGCTAACAAACCCAGGTTGACATTTTGTCATTTGCAATCATGTTAACACTGCGACTTGCTCGCTCCCCTCCACAAATCGATCTATACCTACACACACTAGTTTGCACGTTTGCTCATGCTTGTGGACACACACACACACACACACACACACACACACACACACACACACACACACACACACACGCACACACATTCCCTCTTTCTCAGACAGACAGAGCAAATGTCCGCCATCAAAGACATGTTCCCGTGCCCCAAAAACATGTAGGAATGTCTTGAAAGTAGCCAGAAAGCACAGACACAGAGCTGTAGATGTGATGCATTAAGACAAATCATTTTTTAGGAATATACTGTACGTAATAAAAACATCAGATTGTCCCTACATAATCCGAAAAGGTAATGAGGAATACAAATATCACTAACTGTGTGTACCCCTGTCTGAAATTCAAAAACAGGAATGAAGTGAGTCTAAAATGTAAGGGGTCTGTGTGAGAGAGGTAGACAGTATATGGTAGCAGATAGGGGTTAATGGTGTGTGACAGAAGGTGCATAGCTGAGATAAACTGAATTTAGGTGTTTGTGTAAGCGTATGTGAATGAGAGAGAGAGAAAAAAAAAAGCTCCAGTCTCCATCATGTCCCATCATAACATTTCATATCATGCCCTGCACTGTGTGGAAAACCTGCGGTTTCACCTCTATGTCCCATTAAACTTTCATACACCAGTTAATGCTGATGGCTTCACAAACCACTTTACTACACATACACACGCATAGTTCACATAGCAGCGGCCCTGACCTGTACCTTCACAGACACACTGCCATTAAAAATAGAAGAAAACCTGGATCAGTTACAGCAGCTCGCTATCCAGGTGGAAAACTAACATCCTTGTTTTATGCTATATTATGGTTCTTCTGTTTCATGAAGATGTGTGTGTGTATGTGTGTGTGTGTGTATGTGTGTGTCTGTGTGTGCGTCTGATACAGTTTGTGCCAGCATGTAAGTGTGCATGGCTATCTTGTTTGTACAAAAGTGTGTGTGTGTGTGTGTGTGTGTGTGTGTGTGTGTGTGTGTGTGTGTGTGTGTGAGCCCCCACAGGGGTTGTGCATGAGTGCTCTAGGCCTGTTGTAACATGAAAGAGAATAAAAACACAGAGGGCAGAGAAGGGTCAGGTGGGGCTAAATCAAACTCTTCTGCTGTGACCTCTGACCTCTGACAAAGCTCCAACTCAGTGGAGTCAAGGCGCTGCCACCAGTCAAAGAAACAAGTTAACTGAGAGCTTGAATCAAAAGACCTTAAAGTCCCCTAAAAACATGTCTGTGCGGGTATTAAAATGTTCTGTGAGCTACCAGCGCAGGTTGGGGAAGCACAGATTAGAGCTCAAGGGCACAATGACCGTAATAGACAACAAGTTACTGAAGACACTTCTGTGGTGTGTCGACTCTATCTTGGTATTTCTGTGTGATGCCGTCTCTCGTGGTTTGCCAATGCACAATTCTTGAAGATACAACAGCACAGTCCTGTTTCAGTCCTGAGATGTACTGACCCTGCACTCCTTCAGCAACAAACCCTCTGAGTTTGAAAAGGACAGCACCTTGTACTGTGTTATCAGAATGGAATAAAATCAACATAGCATTGTGAATCATTGTTATCCCACCATCTAAGGAATCCAGCAGCCTGTGTACACATCCCATCAGTTTGCCTGCTTAGTCAGATGCTGGCCCGGCCCGGGACACTGCATCATAATGGCTCGCCTGTGTTTTACGCTCACCTCTCAAGCTCAAACTGGGTTTTTCTCTCCCTCCTCGTTTTTCACTATGTCATCTGCTCTTACTTTCACCCACTTCTCCCTCTCTCCCGCTCTCTCTTTCCACTTTTTTATTTTTAATCTCATTCTGACATTTGCCATTTTTCAACGTGCAGAGCGCAAAACTCCTCCTCCCTGTTCCTTGCTCCTTCCCCTCATCCTCTTTCCAACCAACCCCTCACCCCTCTTGTCTGTGTGTATATCTCTAAATATATAGGTAACAGGTCCCTCTCATCCCTCCCCCCTCTATCACCTATCCCTTCATTGTCACATGTTGTGCACTGCTGACTGATTGTGTGGAGTAAGGGTGAAGCCTAGCATCTCTGAAATCCAATGGGCTTGAACTGATCTGGAAATGAGTGGAGAGCTGTATCACTGGGGGGGGGGGGGGGGGGGGCTGGCCCTTTAAGAGCCCATCCATCGAATAAGGTGCACACCTGCCACATTTACGCACCATTGCGAACTGATACGCAAGTTACTGTATGTATATACATTAGTGAATAACTTCAATACTGAGATACGTCAGAAATAAAAGCCCATTGACCTCATATTGAATTACTACTCTCAATTCCCTACAATTTTGCCATCTTTGAGTGGGCACACACAGGATAGAAAACATTATGGACCCAGCGCACCGTTCCCTCTCCAAAGATGTAGTGGGGGAAATGATTGAGAAGCTGTTGCATGTCTGAGAAATTGAGGACTATGCTGGAGCTCTTTCACAACGACAGTCATGACACACTGAAGCCAGCCTGGCTGCTCCCACCATGCGTCCTTTTATTCCGCTTCAGCGCAGATGAAACACAGACGGCGCCCCAGCCGGCACCCTCCCCCTCCCTGACTCCACACTCCCTCTGCTCCTCCGCTTTCAACCGTGCAGCAGCCAAGCAGTGATGGGACAGAGAGATGTACTGGAAGTCTATTTCCAGTGGTGTTTACAAAGATGCGAGTCCCAACCAGCATGCAAGTAAGAGCCACAACAGTCCCCGGGCGAATCACAGATGTTCGTCAAGCTCAAAGCCGAGTCACGAACATATTATGTATACTTAAATAAAACAATGTCAAAATAGTATGAAATAAAACGTGAGAATAACGGGGTTTCCTGTCTCATCCAGTACGTTCGCACTCCTCCGTGTACCTACTCTCTTCTTCTATCTCCTCCTCTCCCTGCTTCCACCGGCCCAGGAATCGATCTCTGCAGGATCGATAAGTTGGCATGAATATTCCCTGCCTGCCGAGAGTCTAGTTGGGGAGAGACGGAGGCTGAGGCTCAGGCGCAGGCAGTGGAGGAGAGGGGAAGGATGGGGACAGAGACAGGAGGGAAATATACTCGGAGAAAGGGACATAGTCGGCTTGGAAATTAAACAATACACGGGTGGAACAGTGGTGCATCGTTCCACAGATTGGACAGCAAAAACGGACAATTTACGCAATTAATTTTCAATCAGTCTGGACATTTCAGATCGCTCGGGAAAGCTTCTGTGATTTGAACGATCGCCCCGCAAGTGTAAAGGACTCCTTTCAAACCTTCAAGACGAGCCGGAGGAGTGTGTGTGTGTGTGTGCGTGTTAGTGGGTGTGTGCGCCGACAACTCTCCCCGCTGCAAGTGCATCGGCACCGAGCAAGGCGGGGCGGGTCTGCATGGCTGAGTTTGACCGACATGGAGGATGTGTAGCAGGAAGGAGAAAAAAAATTCTTACCGGAGTTGGAGCGAAGAGCCAGAGGGGACTTGAGACGCCAGGCGTTGAGGTCAGGGGCAGTTCTCTGAAACACGAACGGCACCGGCAAGGGAACAAACATGATCTTCCTCCGGCTTCTTGTTTTGATGCAAATAATCTGACAGAATTGCTGTAGACCTGATAAGCTCTGTCCTCTTCTGGAGCTTCTGTGTCTTCGTCCGTTTTTCTGGTAGACAGCTTTGGGAAAATATTTGGTATGGAGAGCTCACAACATTCACCGTAAGGTGTGTACACATGTAGGCAAGCGGCGCCCTTTAATTTACATTTGTGGTTGTCGACTGGTGGCCAGCATTAGTTTTGGTGTAAATGTGCATAGAACATATAGGTAGGATGGTCCCTTGAGTGCAGCAGTTAGCTTACATACAGTCCAGACTAACACACAGACGGATAGAGAGGAGATCAGACCTCACTTCTACAGGCTACCGGAAAAGTTGTGTTACAATTACAGGCCTATTGTAGTGGCGTTATATTAAAAGCCTGTGTGACACCGGCCTGTCGTTGATGCACCTGCGTCTCTCTGTTACATTTGCACTGCTAAAGCGTTCTCCTTGAGTAAACATAGAGCTTATTTGATCCTCTCACTCCTCACCAGTAATGTTTCCTATAGGTGTGAAAAGGCATGAGAACAGTCGCTAGCCTACTCCTGTAGCATCAACAGCCGGGCTGAGCTTTGGTATTCGTTTTGCAATTTAAAACAGCACAATAAACTATGATACATAGAAAGAGGCAAGAAAGTGTAAAAAGGCCAGCAGAGTTAGAAAGTCTTATTTGGATTTCTGTAGTATTTGGTTTAATCTATTGTATTTGGTCTCTAGCTGCACGCGCTCCTTCTTCTCTCTCCTTTGCATGGAGGCTACATAAGACATTCATCCGCTCGCGCAAAGCAGCGGATCGCGTCGCGAGCACATTTAAAACAGCCTCAATAAAGGCTATCATCAACAAAAAATAAACAAGTGTGGGGGGGGGGGGGGGGAAGCTGCACGGACTCTCACACGCACACAAACACAACGCGCGCTTGGCTCTAACGCCCCTCCTCCCTCGCTCTCTGTCACAAGGCAGTAATTAAAACGCAATCAATCGATAGATAAATAAATACAGCGAATAAATTAATAATTTAAAATACTAAAAAAGCAAAACAACGGAAATAAGAAAACGTATGGAATCCGGTTATGGTCTCGCGTTTTTTTCGGAACACTTGCCTATCTCCGTCCATCCGTCTGTGTGTCTTTTTTGCCTGTCTGTTTGTCCCCGTTATTATCGGGAACCCCAATAGCTCATTCGACCCGGCTCCCTCCAGGATTGTAGCGATCTGCCACTAGGATGGCCGCAACATTGAGGCGAGAGAGGACCCGCTACTACTCACACATCACCACCCCACCCCCGCACCTCCCTCCCTCCAGCCCCTCACTCCCTCCTCCCACCCACCCACCCACATCTCCCTCGTTTTCACTACCGCTGCAAAAGGTATCCTGTATTGATTTCTGGATTTTTTCCCCCCTCTTAATAATACCGGCTATAATGATGCCAATGGTGATCAGTGCATTACAACCGTCCTTTTTGGGAAGGGATGAAACCCCGATAAGAAAATCCATGGATACCTATAAGTGCTTAACGCTAATACCTACCATAATACCCAGCATGCACACAATTAAGTTATCTCATCACTGCTGCTTTTAATAAGCCCTCCTGAGCGGACAAGAGTGTTATTCGGATATAGAAAGACAAGAGCGACCACTGCTGTTCCAAGCATGAGAAATGTGAAGCTGGTTGCTGGCGGAAAGTAGATTTTTACGTGTTTTTTTTTTTTTTTTTAAACCTGTGTATACATACTATAAATGAACAAACTACAAAAAACACTCAAGTAAATAAGATACATAAGAGAGCCAAGGTGCCAGGGATGAGCTCCTCCATGATTGAGGTGATCACACCTCTTTCTCCTCCCTCGTGCTCCCAGATCTTGTTCCCTCCATCCCGGACACACACACACACACACACACACACACACACACACACACACACAACCACACCACACACACACACACACACACACACACACACACACACACACACACACACACACACACACACACACAACAGGCCTCCCAGCATGCCTCGCCTTGCTCCTGCCCTCTCCTCCCCGGCACCGACATGTTACACGCTGTCAATTACAGGCCAGCATCAGTCAACGCCGGGTGCTTACACACCAGATTATTGTCGATATAGATTTTTAAATAGAAAAATCTATACCTTAAACATCACAGTCAATACGGGCAAATCAATAGGAATGAGCGAGCCGTTGCTCCTGTAGGGCCTGAAAGCCCTATCCGGCCGGACTGTTTATACTTGCTCACTTCATGCTGCGAGTGATTAGGCCTGTTTACATGGAAATTGCACATATGGTTTTGCCATCAGCATCAGACTTGTCATCAACAGACAGCCACATTGTCAAGAAAAGTGTGCTGCACCTTAAACTGGCATATTCTTAATTATGAAAAAT
This sequence comes from Etheostoma spectabile, assembly GCF_008692095.1. Taxonomy (NCBI): domain Eukaryota; kingdom Metazoa; phylum Chordata; class Actinopteri; order Perciformes; family Percidae; genus Etheostoma; species Etheostoma spectabile. Next base: position 11,986,043 of record NC_045738.1, on the reverse strand, counting down.
GTGTCATCCTTTGTAGTAGACAACCAGGTTTTATTGTCCTTCTCCCTTCGCTTCACGTATGACAGATGACATCCGCAGGTCCAATGAGGGAGGGGAAGCAAGCAAGAGCAGGACAGAGAAGGGAGGAAGAGGAGAGAGAAGTAAGAGAGATGAAGGAATGAGACATGGAGAGGAAGGAGAGGAGGAAAACTGATAGTAAGGGGTAAGGTGAAGCAAATGAGAGAAAATGAGGGGGAAAGGAGGTGAGATAAGAAGAGGAGAGAGGAGAAAGAAGGAGGAAAGGGAGAAGTGACTAGTTGTCCTTCAAAGACCCCCTTCTTTCCACAGAGGGAGCCATGCGCGCCCCCTTTCCCTCCTCCCTACACTCCTTCCAGACAAAAGCAATTATTTCTTGTAGAATGTAGTGTGGTTGTGCGCGTCTGTGGAAGAGAGGGATGGAGGGAGGGTGTGTGAGATTGAAAGAGGGGAAAATAAGATGGTGTTGGAGGGGTAGAGGAGGATGGGGAGGTGAGGAGGAGGAGGGATGCTTACACCTACAGAGTCCACCACTTCGTCCTTCACACACTCTTCTGACCAAACTCTTCTTTTTCTTCCATCTGACATGACCGCAAAGACAACATAACAGAAAACTGTCAACTAAGTATTCACACGTGTAAAAAGACACCACAATCAAAGCACCTGCACATGAATTTCAGATGAAATCACAAACCGGCAGAGGATGCTGGGATGTCATTATCCTACAGTAGATGTAAGACCTAAAAACTTTGAAGGGAGAAACAAACTCTCTTCCTTCTCTGACTGTCTTTTTCTTTCTCTCATAAAAGTAGACAAGTAAAATACACACATTCAAACACACAGAATACAAAGGCTGTGATACCTGGAGATGACATCTATCTATTTTTTTGTCTTAGATTCTGTCCATCTGTCGGTCTGTGTCTACGACCAACCACCTAAATTCAGCAGAGTGCCCCCCTTGGGTTGTTTCATGCTTGGTGCCTATAGGGCCCCTGCAGCGATTCGGTCTTTACAGTTTTACTCCCCAGGGACCCGGAGAGACCCATGGGCCCAACGACAGAGAGATAGAGAGAGAGAAAGAGAGTGTGTGTGAGTGTGTGGAGAGAGAGAGAGGAGAGAGAGAGAGAGAGAGAGAGAGAGAGAGAGAGAGAGAGAGAGAGAGAGAGAGAGAGAGAGAGAGAGAGAGAGAGCTTCCCTGGGGGGCCGCTCCAGCCAATAACCCCTGCTGGACCGCTCTCATCGGGGGCCCACACGGTCCTGATTGCCCACCTCCCTCCCTATCAAGCCTCCCAATCCATACAGAGATATATAGCTGGTCCCATTGTTTTCTAGGCTGTATCTTCCCCCTGCTGTATTGAAAAAACCCTTCTCCAAAATTGTCTCTTTCTCTTTCTTTACCTCTATTTTCTCAGATAGAGAAATACTGTAATGGATGTAATATTGGATACTAAATACTAACAGTAAAGTCCAGTGATCAAGGTTGATTATTGTATATTGGGTGTACAATATATACTTTTTTTACCAACATAGAAATATAATACAAAGAATCCATTACAATCAATTACAAAAATGAATACAGTTTTTACTTTTTTGAATTTAAAGCATTGTACTGTGTTTGGCACTTCCTACAGTCTATGGTTTGCTTTTGCAATTTAGTGCTTTTACTTAAAAGCATATACAAAAAATATGTTATGTCAAAATTTCAAATTTTATCTTCTGCACCTGATCATTAATGTATGAAATCTGCTAAATAAAAAATTTAATAAAGTGCGGCAACCTTTCTTTTCTTTTCTTTGTATAGTTGGCAAATAGCAACAATTACTAACAACTTATTTATTTATATTTGCATTTATTTTATGCTAACAATTATTATTCAGGAGTGTTTTATCAGATGTAATTGCACTACATTTCCCAAGAACAGGTACAGTATTAATGTCATGCTTTAATAAAATAAAATAAAAGTGACGACTGTTGAAGTACTTTGTTTGCAGATGGTGGTTTGGTTAGGTGTTTATTCTCTCCTTCACTAGTTACAAACAAATGTATTCATTGGAAGCAATTTATTCAATTCCTCACCAGAACATGTTTTCCATGTCATGTGCTGTAGGTCAGCATGTGGCATGAAATATTTATCCAATCAGAAAGAGCCAGGAGTATCCTTAGGCTATACATTAGTCATAACATGGACCAGGCATTAGTCATATAGTTTATTGCACTCTTGGTAATTGCCTGTTATTCATTTTGAATGATTGAGTTGAATGGTTGAAAACACAGTGTTTGAATATTATATAACCCTTTTTTTTATTGTATTGATGCATGAGAAGCAGAAGCAAGTTCTTACTGAGAAATTAATCTTTTGCCTCCATGAAATGGCGTGTATCTATACAGACTGCATGGGAAAATTGTGTGTGTGCAGCTGTTTCTTGTGCACCTTTCTATGTTGGTGTGTGTTTTTATGTGTGTGCGTGACCCAGCTCATCCGCGGGTGTTCCATCCATGTCATGGTCGTAGTTAAATGGTGATGTCATGTTGACAAACGAGCTGGTTGAATTAAATTCTCACTCATCAATAACAGCGTCGGTCTGGAATCAATAGCAGCCAACAGTTGCGTTACTGGCTCTGTCAGCGGCCTAACAAGGCGCTATTAGAATGGACAACGCTCTTTCACTGTCGACCCGTCCCATCTCAACCCAGGAGCGCAAAGCACCAACACACTCTTCTCATATCCTCCCTGCACAAACACACACCAATAACACAGCAAAATGCAATATTCACATAAAGCCATGCTCTGACATGATGTATAGATTTGTCAAGATAATATGGATATGATGCATGGGCTTTTATGAGGTTTGTTTGTTGGAGTCTTTGCCAGTGTGTGAGTGTGGGCGTGCATGCGTGCGTGTGTGTGTGTGTGTGTGTGTGTGTATGAAAGAGAGAGAGAGAGAGAGAGAGAGAGAGAGAGAAAGAGAGTGGGTGCAAGTGTGTTTGTGCATCTTGCTTAGTGCCAATGGCAAGGTTGTGCAGGCTTTGGATCCCAACCACAAAGTTCAGATCTAACCAATACCCAATCAGTCCAAGAAGACATATGCAAAAAGTGAGCTGTGTGTGTGTGTGTGTGTGTGTGTGTGTGTGTGTGTGTGGTGTGTGTGTGTGTGTGTGTGTGTGTGTGTGTGTGTGTGTGGTGTGTGTGTGTGTATAAATGTCAATGCCAATTTACAATCAAAAATTCTCACATGCACACCAGGAGTGATAAAAAATCAGATACACACTGACATACACATATACACATGTTGAGACAGACGCACACACAAACCATGACTGTAGACCGTCTCCTTCCTTTCACTTCCTGTATCCCACCACCTTCCCTTCTTTTTCTTTCCTTTACCATACAAGCAGCTGATCCAGCTAAAGCCCTTGTTCTTTCTGTATTCCTTGTCTTTTTTTATTAGTTTTTATTAACTTTGCCTCCCTCTCTCTGTCAGCACTCTCAATAATCAATGCTGATATATTGCCAATATCCAGCTCAGTCCCTCGTGCCATCTTTCACGAGGCTCTGTTATTGGGGGAGATTGGCCCAATAATAATGATATTTATTATAGATATTTATTATCTGGGTTTGTGGCGCACCCTGCTGAAGACTAACATCCCGGCAAACACACAGCACAGACACATAAATGCACGCACACACACACACACACACACACGCACACACACAATCTCTCTGGGGCTCTTTAATTTACACTGGTAATATCAGGCGATTATTCCCCATACAGATAGTGTAGGGTTATCAGCAGTGTAAGCACACAGTGGCCGAACAGTATTCACTCAACATTATAGTTGAGTGCACTGCACCTGAATGTGTGTGTGTGTGTGTGTGTGTGTGTGTGTGTGTGCGTATGTGTGTGTGTGTGTGTGTGTGTGTGTGCGTGTGCGTATATGTGTGTGTATGTGTGTGTGTGTGTGTGTGTGTGAAGCCAAAGGTTCACCTATGGCAGCACCGGCCTGCCGGCGCTGAGCAGTGTTTAGAAGCCAAGGGAGGGTTGATGGGAGGGGTCAAGACTCAAACAGTGCTTGGTCAGGGGAGGGGATGCAGTAGAGAGGGGACTGGACAATCTGGCCTCTCGCCCTCCACACCCCTCCTCCCACCCCCCCAGGCCTCATCTACACCCCCTCCATCCCTCCAGTAGCCAAGGCCCCAGACGGTAATCCACCCCAGTGCTCCTCATCCTTTCATGTATTGATTTCCTCTCCTGCGCCACGGTTACATGTCGCACCCACGTCATTGGGTCCCGGCTGCCTCTGCTACCATCGCCTCCCCCCCCCATCCACACACACACATATATACACACACACACACACACACACACACACACACCTTCAACAACAACAACACCAACTAAACGAGGAGGGAGAAGGGAGAAAAAAAGAATAGGAGGGGGGCTAAAGGGAGGAAAAAGAGGGCAGATAAAGCACTGCAGTATTTCAGCAAGGCAACCAGCATTTTACAGGAATAGAAACAAACAGGAGAAGCTGGAGAGAGAAATAACAGGGAAAAAAATCTGCCCCCGGGGGTTGCAAAGGATATTGTGGAAATTATCAGTGTGTGACACACGCTGGAAGTCCATGGCAAGAAATTTATTTCGAATTTGTCTTTGACAGTGAAATTCATCACTGAGTAGGCCTGTATCTGCTCTAATTCCATAGACACGTTTTGATGAATACGAGGAGCCATGGTTCCATTTTGTGAGAAAGAAATTCATTATTTGAGCCACAATGATTAATTTGTCAACTGACAGAAAATTGATCGTCAATAATGTCATTATAGTTTAGAATACTTTTTGTTTAATAAGACCCAAATTTCCTGGTTCCAAATTCTTCTCATGTTAATATTTCCTCCATTTCTCTGTTTTACATCGTTGTAAACTGAATATCTTTGAGTTTTGCCCTGTTGGTCTAACAAAACAAGATGTTTGAAGACTTAACCATAGATTATCTATTTCCCTTTTCACCTTATTCTAAAAATTTACAGATCCAACCGCATCATTATCAATAGTTAAAATAAATGTTTGTTGCAGCCCTATAAATACCTTTAAAATTAATAGTCCAGTCTGCTCAAAAGCTCAAATCATCCTATCCTTGATTTATATAATTCAAGACAACCTTTAATTTTCTAAGATGTATTTCAAAGCTGGAGGCTTTATCTTTTTTGTTTATTTAATCTTACAATTGTTGATAAAACTCTTAACATGAACATTGATATGGATTTGTGTTTGTTAACATTCATGTTATCACTATATACTCAAAAGTGTATCTCAGTGTGTGTGACATCCCCAAGTGAACAGATGAAGTATGTATGAGACAGCATGCTGGGAGTACGACAGGTCAAGGTTATGTTTTGAGTGTGTATTGGATGAAGCTTGTGTGTCTGGCTGTGTGAGTGTGTGAGAGGTGTCTGTGAGCCCAAGGACAACGAATGGATGCGATTACATCGCCGTTGTGCTGTTGTGTGTCTGTCTATGATCATATGTGTATATGTGCATGTGCTGAGAGAAATATGTCCACATGTGAGTGTGTGTGTGTGTGTGTGGGTGTGTGTGTGTGTGTGTGTGTGTGTGTGTGTGAGTGTGTGAGAGAGAGAGAGAGTGTGTGTGTGTATATGTGTGTGTATATGTGTGTGTGTGTGCTGAGCCTGCAGGTTCTCACTTCTCATCTAAAAAAGCGGTTAATAACAGTGACCATCTGGCAGTTGGAGTCTTATTGTCTGCGTGAGCCTGCACATATGTGTGTTCATACATGTGCAATCTTACATGAGTAAAGACATGTTTTCTTCATTTATCTATGCGTTTTCAAAGCAACATGTTTATGTTTGTGTGCGTGTGTGTGTGTGTGTGTGTGTGTGTGTGTGCGTGTGCATGTGTGAGAGAGCGTGGGCTGTAAGGCCATCCCTATCACCAGAGCAAACACAGGCCCCATCACTACAAAGCAAACAGCAGCTCGGCCCAGCGTATGCATTTTAAACACTTCATCTCATATTGTCTAGCCAACACACACTCTGTGATAAAATAACATGTTATTTTAAATTTTCTGCAAATGCAAACTGCCGACAGAAAATGTAAACATTTAAAGCTTAAGCAAAACAATCTCTTCTGTCAGTGTTATCATCACTGTCATTGCCAGCTTCAACATCTCCATAATAATGTAGCCATTAAAGAGCATTCTTTAAAACATCCTACATTTAATGTCACTGCAGCGCAGCAATACATTATTCCTGACGATGGCAGTGCTATTGAAGTTTTTTCTCTTCATGTCGCTGACAATATTTGCTTCTCCTTGCTTGCCATTTGAAAGCACTTATCTTAAGTGGATCTACCCAGAGTAAATTGTAATTGCAACACAGTAATGCTATATATGGTCCATATATTGTGTGTTGTGCAAGGCACTCAACTACACGTTGAGAAAGAAAAGCAGCAAATGACTTTAGAAAAGGTTAGCACAATTTGGTCAAGTACAGAGGCTACAAAACAAAAATGCTATCAACTGAGTATCTGAATTTGAGCCTCAACACTTATGTCAAGAAAAGGTCAAATGCACACACAGACGCACACACACAAATATACAAACAGATGTAAAAACATATGTCTTGTGCACACACACAAAAGGAGACACAGTTTAGAGACACACACACACACACACACACGGATACGGACACGGACACACACGGACACACACGGACACACACGGACGGATACAGCCAATTAGGTCCACTACCTTCAGAGAAACACCAGTGGGCATGTAAGATTCAGAGTCCGGTGGGCCTCTAAAGCCTAACACAGTCATAAGCCAGAAATAACACACACACACGTCTCCAGTAGGCTCTGCAGACCATGTGAAATAGCAAGGCAAAGACAAAACACTCCATTCCATCACTGACATTTCCAATATCTGTATATCCCTCATAAACCTCTGTTCACCCATAAAGTGACTATTCTTCACAGATGAACATGTTCCGTCGGTGCGGCTACCAGGCTGGCAACTCACTGTCAGTTGTTATTACAAAGATACGGATTCTATTTACATTTTACAGTTTTTTGGCTGGGATACAGGCAGATTTGTTAAAGATAAAAGGCTTAAATTATGACAATATATTGTAAATGTAGGTGTAGTGATTTAAATAAAATTCTGTTGACCATCCATTACAGTTCATAACTCTGTTTCCCCTCTTGACTTCCTGCTCTTCATCTCCTCCTATCACTCTTTTAATTCACTACACTGTCACCGTTCAGTGTATTTACCTATTACCAATCTCTTTCCTTTTCCAGTTTCCTCTCCTCTCAATCCTTTTCTCCATCTCTGCCCCTGCGAACGGTGAGACTGTGTGAGTGAGTGTGCAGGAGATTTAGAGTGGGGATCAATAAGAAATTTAAAAATCAATGCACTTAGCGCCAGGAAATCAATGGGCCTAATCGGGATGCCAATCGGCCCAGTCAAAACAATTAAGAGGGTAGAAAAATGTTTAACAACCTCCTCTCTCTTGCTTACACAGACACAGGGGAGCGAGGGGAGAGAGTGACGGAGGCCTAAAGAGGAATATCAGAGGCAGACAGAGAGGGATGAGATGGAGTGATATACGGGAAGGAAAGGCTCAGGAGAAAAAGCTCAAAGCTTAGACCCAAGGAAAGCAGGATTGGAGGGAGGGGCTGAGAAAGGCATGGAGCGAGGGACTGGAATGGAGATAAAGAACAGTAAAAGGAAGAATATGATGCAGTGGGGTGACAGTCATGAAGGACAACAGAGGAGAAAAGGAAAAGTTGAAGGATGTGGGTGGAAGGACACAGACAGATTCCTAATCCACTCTTTTTACACAAATATTCTCGCCTTTGTTGCAAAAAGAAACATGTAACAGATCTGAGAGTTACAAATAAGTTTACGGTTTGTGATCAGACACACAAAAGCAATACCCTCCCTCTGGAAATGGCGCTATTTGGTTCATCAAAGGCATCCAAACCAGCTGCTCCCTATGGTCAGAGACAGTACAGTGTAGCACTCATCCTCACCAGACAGCCAATCAACTGACAGCCAAATCACAAACAACCCACTGTTGAACACTTCCAAATCAACGACATCAAAAAGAAGACATTCTCTCCCTGTTGAAGCGTTCAATCATAACAAATGTTTGTCAGGCCGGGCACCCAATGAGGAGGCTGTGGATGAGTGCGGGAACGGCAGAATGGGTTGGCGGGTGGTGGGGGGGCTAATTTGGGGTCAATCAATAGATCTACCCTCTCTCTATCTTCTGCCTGCTCACCACGCTAAAATCAATGGGAAAGCCAATAGTTCCCCACCCCACTGTGGATTAGTGAACACACAACTAATCAGCCAGTCACTGAAACTGACATCTCAGCTATTAACCTATTGATACAGAAGACATGTGTTATACACACACACACACACACACACACATACACACACACACACACACACACACACACAACACACACACACACACACACACACACACACACACACACACACATTCCCATACATACATCTGCAGTAGCAGTAACGAGTGAAATTTCTTCAAATCTGGACGCACAAACACACTGAAAGGCTTTTTGAAGTTGCGTTTAAATAGCACCCACATTCATTATAAATCTTTTCTCTCATGTAAAATTAGAAATATTCCCAAAACAATATGACCTGTTACACAGCGGTGTGATTGAGAGGGCAAAACTTCGAGCAGCGATGCTTTCTGATAGTAGGATAGTTAAGGTGTTTAACTACTGGACTGACCATCAACACCGACGATGTTCTCTGATTCAGTAGCAGCCAAGAGCCAGTCTCTCTCTCCTCTCCTCCCAGACATCACATCAAATCACGAGCCTCATCTTTTCTGTGGGATCCCTGGCTTTAAGGGTCAAAGGGGGACTCAAAATTACTCTGTGCGGACGTCAGCTTCACTCTAATTCAGGTTTCAGAAACTGGACAGCCAGCCAGCCAGCAGCCTCCGTTAAGGAAAGAGGAAGTACATGTTTGAGAGGCAGAACGCGTGTTTGCTTGTAACACAGAGGCACGTTGTCGAACTGGTAGATACAGTGCATTTGACATATACAAGAGATTTTTCAATAACTGGTTGTCAAAATATTGTGGTAATGAACAGCTGATGCATGCTGAAATTTCACAATTTTATGAGTTACTTTTTAATATAATCCAAACATCTGATTTAAGGTACATTTAGCTGATAAGTGATTTAACATATGCCTGTCAAAATCACATTATGGACAATAAATTGCGCAACTTAAAAGTAAACCATTGTCGGGGTTTTTTTGGTGCCAAACACCTCGCTGAGTCTCCTCAGGAAGATAAAATAATATGTACCTGGCTCTTAAGAGGAGCACTACACAAGGATCATTTTTCAAAAATAACAGCCTGACTAGCTTTCATCCCTTACTTTTGAAAGCCCTCTTGTTTTCTGAGATTGCCTCTCCTTCCTCTGTTCCTCCCCCCTCCCCTCCCCTCTCTGTCATATTTTAGTTTTCATATGTTGGTTTTGTTCGTCTTCATTTTCCCCTTGTGTAAAAAATGAAAGGCTGAAAATAGGATGAGTGAGGGGGGAAAAAGACAGGAGGCCAAAGAAGGCTTACATCGTGAAATCACTGTCTCCCGTGCGAGACTCCCTTCTTCTGCATGCAGTCAGACTTTAAACAGCCCCAAAACCACACCTAAAAACCCCACTCTAAAAAAAACCCAACCTTTTCCCCATAGACAATGAAAAAATTTTTTCCTTTCCCCCAGGTTAAAATTTGTTTTTAAATGTGATTTTTCTACGAGACGAGAGGAACAGCATTGATCAGCCACAGGCGCGCTAAAAAACCCCCTTTAAATTGCTTAGACATCAAGCTTTTTAAAAAGAAACATGGTTTTTGAATTAGTTTAACCAAAACAAGTAGTGGACAGCGGGGAAAAAGCAAGGATAACTTCTGTCTTTTCCTATCTCTTTTTAAATCCTTTCAGCAACTTTTTCAACGTTAAAGCACAAGAGAATGGAAGGGAGGGATGACTACAAAAGATTTTTGTTTTGGTTTTCTTTTCTCTCCTCGAAGACTTTTTCCTGGTTTCCCAGCTTGGGGCAGGCAATCAGGTGGAAAACAGGATCTAATTTAGGCCCAATCACCCCTCGCTCCAAAAATGTTGGGGTTTTGTGAGGGGAGGACGTGGAAACTATTGAGAGGAGAGAGAAAAGGAGAAAAAGAGGAGAGAGAGAGGAGAGGAGAGAGAGCATTAGAGGAAGAAGCAGAGGAGAGGAGAAAGTGTAAAGGGGGATGTGGGGCGCCCAAGGCAAGTCTGGATGCATTGGTTCCGTATAACTTTTCTATTCCACTAAACAGAAGGATGCTCCCCTTTCTGAGAGAACGCAACCTTATTTCCGCTTGGCCCCATATTGCCCAAATACAAATAGGGGGATAGGGAGGGAATGCGAACAGATTTGGAATGGCTTTTTTCTTTTTAAATACGGGCTCACCCTATTGATGTTTTGAGCCTTTTCATTGTCGCCAAAAGAAGTTTTTCCCGGGAGGGGAGCGGGACAGTTAAAAACCCCTATTATTTTTTTGGGAATGACGAGGTTCTTTTTTATTGAATAATATGAGGGGCTGGGGGGCACAAACCCCCAATTTGGGGAAACATTTTTGGGGTTTAAAATTTGGGGGTTGAAATTACCGCACCCTTCAAAACCCCAAAAAAGTAAAACCCGGGGAAAACCAAAATTTATTTTTTCACTGTGTTTAGCACCCTTTTGGCTTTTTTCCCCTTTTCATTCATAGCTTGAAAGGGGGAAAAAAACTGACATTTTGTATATAATTGTAAGGGAAAAAATCTGCAGTTTAAAACCCCAATATTCACAAAAAAAATTTTGGGAAAAGGGCCCCCTCAGTTAAGGCAAAAAACCGCAAGCTATAAAGGGGCCAACATGTAAACCCCTCCCCACAACAGAGAGAATGACAGGTTGGAAATCACCAAAGCCAAATCACAGAAAATTGATCACATCCAACAAAATGGCCGCGGTTTTAAAAAGGTGGGGAGAAAAAAAACCCTGCCATGGGGACAAATTGCACAGTAATTTTTGCTCCAGGGAAAAAATGGGAAATATTTAAAAGTCACTTTTAAATTTTTAGATGGGGGGCCCCCCCGGCAAGTAAACATAAAAAAAATAAAGCTCCCCGAGATTTAGGGAAAAAAAGGGGAAAGGGGTGGATGATAAAAAAGAAAACAACAGGGGGGAAAAAAAACAAAAAAAAAAACCCCAAGAAATGAAGACGGGAAAATAAGGTGTGCCATCATCTAAGTGTTTTAAAAGGGTTTATGCGGTTTTGCATTTTCAGTGCGATGCCCGAAAGGAAAAAAGGGGGAGGAGGTGGGCAACAGAGAGGTACAGGGAGAACAATTGAAAAAAGGGCTGGTAGAGAGAGGGAAGAAGAGATTTAGGATTAAGGAACGAGTGTGGGGTAAAAGGAGAGGGATTAGGGGTTTGGGTGAGAGTGGGACAAAGTGAGAGGTGGGCAGGATAGAGGAGGAGAGAACAGGAGAGCGAGAGACACAGAAAGAGAAACTGCACAGGGCTTTTGATGGAGAGAGCAGGGATAAAAAGATGTATTTTTCCTGCCTCTGTTGTCCTCCCTCTCCTCTGGACAACTTCCCGCTGCTCTCCCCCTCTCTGTTGCCTTCCTCCTCTGTCTGACACAGTGGGAAGATAGGAAGGAAACCTAATCGAGCCAGACACACTGGCTGCTCTCTGCTGACACTCACAGGCAGAGGGCGGGCACTACAAATTCTGCTGACCAGCCCTGCCGAGACCCCCCTCACCTATCGGCCGGAGCGGCCATCAATCCGGCACAATAGCCTTAGGGAGGCTGTGGGAGATGGGATGTGAGAGTAGGGGATGTGAGGAAAGGGGATGTGGTCCTGCGATGCTCAATGGGTAACGCACAGCACTAACATTGTCAAGAATTAGGAGTTTAATGCCTGCTGGGCATGAGAGAAAATATGTGGGTACTGGCATCCGTCCCTGTAATGTAAAGAATGCTCCGGCATCTGATAGTATTGGTAAAAAAGGGCTCATGTGATGAATAACCACAATAATCACTCTTATAACCTTTACCATTACAACAGCCCTGAAACACGTAGTTGATTAATTCATTAGTTGATCAATAGAAAATGGGTTCTAGTTATGAAAGTAAATGAAATAAATGCCTTAATAAAATAATGCAGTAATAATGCCTCTGAATAATTTTACCAGAAAATAACTCTTTTTGGTTACATTTTTAGCTTAGTTATGATTCATATTTAGTAAAATGTTTATTACATTTGTTTTGTTTATTACATAGTATATTATTCAATTATTTAAAAAAAAATCGTTTCACAATAATGAAAGAAAACTTTCCACATTTGCAGTTGATAAGTTGACAAATGCGTTTTCGGTGTTGGAGCACTCTAGCAGTTAGAAATAAATAAAACTGTGGTACGGATTATGTTACACAACTTCATGTAAACTATATTAGAACTGAATTTCAGATCAGTGATGTTTATGCATGTGATACATTAGTTTGTCACATAAAAGTGGTGCAACTGTCTACTGTGCAACAGTATAGATGGTTAATGCTGCTAATTTTGTTTTCATTTTTGCAGAATTAAACATTGTTAAATCTGCAGCGCTGCTTCTAGATATGCAACTAAAAACAGTAGTTTCACAAGATAGTTGAGGTTACATTGATTTTTTTCTTTTTTTTTCTTGTGAAATTCTAAATACTATCCAGACTCCAGGTCTCCTCTGACACTTTTAATCACACCTTTAATCACAACTTAAAAGAGAAAACATTATTTAACTGTGCATGAAAACAGTATGTATGTTTTCATTTTAAGATGTGAGAAATCTACAGGATTCAGGTGTAAACTGGCGTATAGAAAAGCTATAGGTCATGGGTGTGGCAGGGTGCCAGGGTGTGAGCATGCACGGGCTTCAAAGCTGTGGCAGTGGGGCCGATGCTGGGTTCCGTTCTGGAGGTAAAATGGATGAGGTGCAATGTGTGGAGGAGAGGGAGGGGGTCTGACTCCCAGGTCATTGGGTGGGGGGAGGTAGTCATTACAGACTGACCGTTACGGTGACAAGCAGTGACACACTGAGGCTTTACTCGGGGGAATCAGATGGTGGACAGACGATGGGATGTGCAAAGGTTGTGTGGACATACGCGCTGAATTGTTCTTTTTTACTCTCTATACATTAAGTAGCTATGTGTGTACATGTGTGATTGTGATTTGGCGTTGAGGTGTGTGTGTGTGTGTGTGTGTGTGTGTGTGTGTGTGTGTGTGTCTGTGTGTGTGTGTGTGTGTCCAGGCTAGATAGCACATATTTGCTAATCTGGAGGGGGTAGCTGGAGGAAGGGGGTAGGGTCAGAAGCTGTGGTCAGGTGTTAATTCATTGCTTTAAACCAGAGCCAAGCACCAAAACCAGGGAAGACCACAGCAGAATAGATCAACAAAAACCACAAGGATATATTCAAGGTCCAGAGTGGTTACCACCTCTTTGTCCCTCTCCCTGGCGATTTTCTTTTTAGACTCCCCCTTGCTCTTACTTTCCTTCCTTCTGTCCTAAATATCACCTCCTCTAATTTCATCTTCTCCCCCTCTCCCTATGCTCTCTCCTCTCCCTGGCCGGTCCAGAATACGGCACCTTCTCCCCCAGCTGTTAGACCTCCAAAGGTCAGTCTGTCTGCAGGGTCATCAGTCTGGAATGAAACTGAACTTTGACCCCAAGCCCTTGATGTATTCCAACCACAAACCCGCAGACACACTCACATAATGGACATGTGTGGCCTCACAAGAGGCCTGCTTCATTGTGGTCATTTTTGATCAATTTATCACTTCTCTTTTGTCAATTATTAAAGTCTGTGCTGGTGAGGCTTCAGTCTATGCGGCTGATGTGCTGGTTGAGTGGTCAGGTTAAGAAAGGCAGCGCCATCGACAACAGGATCCTTTCGGATGATTAATTCAACCGCCATTTATCAGCTAATCAATAAGGCGATGATTGTGAATTGCCCATTGATTACACTCAATAACCACAATTGATACATGACTATGTGGAGAAAAAAACAAATCCTTCCACATGAGACAGACAGAGTTGTCTGTACACATACTCACAAACCCCCCAAAAAAGACAACATGACATTTGGACAATTTCTCTTCATTTTCCTCAATAGCATAGCCTAGATGAAAATATATTATTGGCATTAAGCACCGCGCTGACAATATGTCTGACTTTGTGGTTATCCTGTTTTCTATAATATATAGTATGTTTACATTAACCATGAGCTTCATCTTAAATATAAATACATTATATCTAAATTAATATATAGTATTAACACACATTTTCAAAATATGTTTCAGTAAGTAGACCAATTATTTCAGAAATTATTGAAACCATACCCAGTACACTTTGCAGGGCACTTGTCTTTAATTTTGGGGAGAAAGTTTTATGTTTAGGGAAATGCTATATTTATATATTCTGTATATACCGGTCACTGCCGGCCCCTTCTTGTCACAAAAACGATGAATCGTGCAACTGCAATCTTTCCGCCTTAATTGAGGAACTGGCCAAGCGACCTTTGACCCGGGGGTCATTACCGCATTGTGCACCGGGCCGCGGAGAGCAGGCACACCATTTGGGAAAGGGAGTCGTGAGCAGAAAATTGATTAATTTCGTATGGCCTGTGGTGCTTGATATCAACTGGAACTGGACAGTAACATAAAAATATTATAGAAAAAAATCTACATCAAAGCCTACAAGAACGATGTCGCTTTGAGACACCAAAACTGAGCCAATAAACCGTTTTATGAAATGAGCTTTCGGACAGGCTGCATAGAGTTTAATATAAACCATAAAATTGAATGTATCGGTTGTGTGGTCTGTTTCAAGTTGATAAGGTAACAGGGTGTCAGGATGCCAGTTCTGCAAAAAAAAAAAAAAAAAAAAAAAAACTGCCCCAGCTCATATACAGGCTTTACATTGTAAAATGCATCTCAATCCCATTTGGATTATCTCAAAAATATCAATAATCACTTTCCCTGAACACGCTGCTTTTAAAATCCATGCAGAATTATAGGCTGGTGAGACCATTTTATAAAGATACTGTATCGGGATATCTGTTTGCAGTTTCATTTTTCGAAATGCACAGGTGCCTTCACTTAATTAACAGCCTTTGAATATATTCTGTGTTTTTGATTTGACTCCGTCATTATTATAGCAACTTCCTAAAACTGCAGGTATTATACTCGTCCTGATACATTTACAAGCAAGCCAACTTACACTTTACATTTATTTTACGTCTTCACTTTTTCTCCCAAATAAATAAATGTGTTCTAAATATTTTCGAAATAGCCCCTGTACTGTAACGATTGTCTTATGTCTAATAGGTTTCCAATAGAAACGCGTCCGTATGAGTTTCTGTTGTCTTTTAATGCGATAAACTCAAACAGAGTCAATACTGTCTGCTCTACTGTTATATTTACTTTATTTATATTCGCACAAGACGACATTTTAAACAATAACTCCTGGTAATACCAGCCTGACAATGTGCAATACAAATACATGATTAGACCAATAAACGCGAATTACACAAACAAAGATGCAAGTAAAATAAAAAGGCCTGCTGAATAATTATGGTTGCAAAAATATTTCTGAATTATTTTGCAATTTCTTTAAAATAAGCTCAAAATTAAAATCGAAAATTTCAACACTTTGAAGGCTGCTTACCTAAACCGATTTAAACACTAAAAAAGAAACAATAAGTAATTACATTTAAATAATATGCAAACATCCATAAATAGACATTTTGGCGTAACAAGTTCCACAGGATAAGCTGCAATATTGAAAAAGGATCAGAACTCGGAATACTGGTCTTGAAATATTAATATGCAGAAAACATCTTCATGGAAATTTACATATTCTCTGGCAAAACGTAAACATGAACACCTGTGGACTGTCGATTTAAAAAGTGAAATGAAGTTTAAAAAAAAACAACGTTCTATTTGATCAATAACTTTGAGTTATTGATCAAATCGGCTGTGGATGCGGAGCGATTTGGAGATTTAAACTTTTGTGCGACAGAATTCAAATCCTATTCGCTTTTAATTCTGGGTTTTCATTTAATTTCAAGCAATATTCCAGTTATAAGTTACGTTAAGGGTATATTTACTGTTCGATTACGCAGAGGATTTGGAGTAGCCTATTACAACACACAAACTATCACACTTATGTTGGCATAGTGACATTGGAATTACACTGAATGATTAGGAGGAAAGGTTAGAAATATAATGATGTAAAGAGGCTCAAAACACTCAAAACACCAACTATTGACGAGCCTTATTATCATTATCGCACATTAAAGAAAACGTTAGGACACATGGAACAAAAAAATGCATTATTATTTGGCCTATTATTAGATATTAAGACGCAGTATAGGTATACGTTTAGGGTTCTCGCATGAATAAAGTACCAACCTTATTTCTCTATGGAGCATGCATGAATATGCAACAAAGAAGTGATGTTAATCTTTTCTTAAGAGTGTTGCATAATATGCAAACTGGGGTAAATAAATTATCCAAATACATGACATATATCTTAAATGGAGAAAATCTCTTTTTCTTGCCTTAGAGCTGCACCCTCAACGAGAGCTGCCGGCTGACCAACGGGCTGTGCCTCGGTCTCATGGGGGTTAAAGTCTGAGTACTGTGGCTCACACTTCTCATGTTTGGCTGATTTTTAATGTGGTAACTCTGAACTGTTGGCACCAACAGATTGTGTTTTTCATAATACAAGCGCACTACTAAATTAATCTGAAACGGGACGAAATACGCGCTCACAATGGCACGTGATACAGTTTCAAATTTACCTTTCATAAGTTGAAAAACTCGCGTGGCGACGTGCATTATCCCTGCTCTGAAACTGGCAGTATAATCTACCTCTAGATTACATATTTACCTCCCAAAATCAAATATGCAACCCTAGGACACTCAGGCCTCGTGACAGTGGCGTCAGCTATAAGTAGAAACAGAATGATTCCCATCAACACGTTTTGTTTTGAACATGTGAGGGCTTGTAGAGGCATAGTGAGCAAGGCTACATCCTTGTAGTGTGTATTATTTAATGGAGAGCAAAAGGTCAAGCAGAAATGGTCAGAAATGTGTTTGGAAACCAAACCGCAGCAGTGATCATTGAGGACCACTGTCCCCTCTGAGGTGTGTGTCTATCAGTGCCAACCACATGTTATCACAAAGATGTTCAGGCGATGTTCTGGTGGTGAAATGACGGGATTAAAATGACTTTGTTACGCGGTTTCAGCGATGTCGCTGCAAAGCTGTTTGGTAACTGATCATCGGGACCGTGCAGGCAGCCAGCGGACAGCGGGAGCTCAGCAGCCATGCAGGCAGAGCGCGAGGCAGGCAACGGCAGGGAGGTGTCCACTCTCCGCTCCCCTCTTCTCCTCTCTGCCGGTGTGAGCTCTCTGCTCGGCCTTATAAAGCCCACAGATCCCCTCCTTTTAATTGATTTTCTCATAATTAACTCAGTCTGTCCATCGATTTCCCTTCGGCGGGGTATCAGCCCTCACCGTGCTGAGATGTTATTGTGCTATCTGCGGCCATCGGGATACCCGACGAGCAAATATCGACCACACTGATTAAACCCCTCACGGCGCAGGTGAATTTGGCTGTAAACTGCGGTGTTACAGTCTACATTATGCACACATTAAGACACAGGTTGCCCAGTAACACACCGGCCTGCATGCGCACCCACCTGTGCGTAAAGAGCGCTCTAATCAGCAGTGGCATTTTACATTTAGGAGTCAACAACAAAGAGAGCAGAAAAAGGAGTATATATTGTGTAAATCCTTTTATCTATTTAAACATAATTGCTCTCCTCAAGCCAAACCTCCATGCCACCACATGTGCACACATTCAAATGTGAGCGTCATAACGCGCACAACGACAAACTGCATCCAGCGAAACAACCACACATTCACTCACTTCGTTCATATGATGCAAGTAATATAATATCACATATATCACATCCGTAGATGATGAAAGAAAGAATTGCAGGTGCAGAGCTGCAGCGTGACTTCTGTATATGCATAACACACAGAACATATTCCAAATCAAATATTCCCGCTATACAACATGCAGAGCAGGCAAGAAGAGACAACGCTATTCGTCCACAGAGCAAAGGAGCAAGGGAGGACAGGAGAGAGAGGGGAGAGAGTGAGAGAGTCAGAACACGAGGGTTGCCCTCGTGAATTAATTTCTATCTAATCAATAAAAAAGAACAAGACCATCCCAGCACAAAAAATCATTAGGACCGATATTTTTCTAGCCCCTCTCTCCACTGCCTTTCCACAGGACGATGCCGTTAGGACTGTCGGGCTCCCCGGCAAGTGGATTTACATCTTTCGCCTTTTGAATTGACACAGAAAGATTGTGATTTGGGAAAGGGGGAGTGTATATTACAGCTTAGGAGATGAATGGTTAAAAAACACATGGAGGAAAAGAAGTTAAGTCTGCAGGATGCATATCTGAACCATCCCCTCACGCGCGTCCCTAGAATCATTTCCTTGTTTTTTTGTGGATGTGAAAATTTACCAGTGCTTCCATCGGTGAACGTCTCCATCCCCGCCATGCGAGCAGCCTGTCTGGACAAGAGAGGGATGGAGAGCAAAAAGATGGGGGAGAGGGTACGGGAGGGGGGGCAGAGGTGTGTGTAAGAGGGGCCAGTGCATGGGGCGGTTGATCTGGGTTGGGGGCTCAGCATTAAACTGAGGAGTGGAGGGGTTAGAGGTGAGGCGGGGTGGGGTGGGGGATGTTTGGAGGGATATGGCAACACCCTAACCTTTCATGTCCCCCTTTTCTCTCGCTCTCTCTCCGTGTCCCTCGTTGTCCCCGTTTCTCTCTCAATCTCTCACCCTCAATGTGACTGTCTCTCCGCGGTTTCCATGGCAATCCGGTGGCTGTGCTGTGGAGGAGAAAGAAGCGCATGCATGAGACAGGGAATGAGGGAGCAAGGCGAGACGGTCGTTTGCAAGGTTGGGATCATGACACATCTTAGGTAATTAGCAATCAGAGGCATTTCAAAGATTAAATATAACTGCACAAACCTCATGTTATGTTCTTCTAAAGATGCCAGTTTGTCAGAGTGATAGTGCCCATTTACTTTGTAGAGGCAAGATGTGACCCAGCTGCTGAGTCGCCTGCAAAATAATGACATTGAAAAACAAATGTGTTATGGGAGGTTTCACTCTAAGTTCTGTAACTTCATGACATGAAAGATGTTTCTGATAGTGAATATTCAGCAGAAGCTCCGCTCCTTTGAACATGAGGCCTGCTTAAATTGGTAATTCATCTATATACTGCCACCTGCAGGTCATAGAAAACACAGTCCTTGCTCAGCACGAGAAACGTGCAGGTCCTTTCTGCTCACACACTAACACAGTGACACCTTCATTCATTTGGTTTGCATGCTTCAGTTGATTTACCAATGCAACAGGTCAGACTTAACTTAATGAAAACAGTTACAACAAATTTTGTCCAATGGAAAATAATCTATTCTTACAAAACTGAATAAGGAATATATCCAATAAAGAAAATCGGTTTTTCTGGCTTAATAATTATAAATAAAGCAAGTGGCCTGAAAAATTCCATCTCACATCCAGGTATTTGGGAAAATGTGATCATATGTAGTCTTTTTCTTTTTTGTTAAAGACCATTTTTTGGGTGATTTTAGGCCTTTAATTGACAGGACAGCCATGAAAGGGGAGAGAGAGAGGGGGAATGACATGCAGCAAAGGGCCGCAGGCCGGAATCTAACCAACAGCCACTGTGGTAAGGATTGAGCCTCAGTTAATGGGGCGCATGGTCAACCAGGTAAGCTACCCAGGTGCCCCATATGTTGTCATTTTTTAAATCTTTTTTGGAATCTGTTGTAACTGACTATAGCTTTACAACCACACGGTGCAGAAGTAAACCAAGGGAGAAGGCGTTTGAGAAGATCACCTAATCTAATTTTCTCTCCTCAATAAAAGCCATAGAATTTCCCCCATCAGAGAGATGTACCATATGCTGCAGGGTATACATATAATAAAGGCAGCCCCAATGGGATGGCAGAAGGCTGTAGTGTCTATCAGCTTTAGACGACACGTTTCGATAGGAGACTGATTTAGGCCCGAGCTACCACAAGATGACTTGAGTCTCCATCCAATCAAAGAGGTGCGAAGAACACCTGTGGACAGTGGAATAAAGTCTACAGAAAGATGATGACCAGTGTCCTGCAACACAACCCAGCATTACATTAGCTTTTGCACCCCAATACAATTTGCACCATGGAACACAAGATCACCTCAGATGTCTCTATGAAGTGTTTTAGAGAATAAACCGAAGTGACCTCGTCAAATGTTCAGTGTGCTATGGTGTAAAAAAAAGAGTAAAAAAGCTTTGCTTTATACAGTATATTTGAGTCCAAGTTATTCCCAGCTGCAGGGAATAGAAAGTGAAAACACATGTTGAAACTGATAAATTCATTAAAAAAACAATGCGGTTTTATTTTTTTGCAATTTTGGCTCAATCATTGTTACTTTCTTACCATGCTCCCCCTGGTTGTTTGGTCCCCAGCCTACTGCAGCACAAGGGCTGCCACTGTCCTTCCCCAGCTCTGTCCCCATAGCAACGGGAACTTTGACCCCGTCTGTGGAATCCTTGACCTGGATGTATATCAGCGAGACATCAAGGGAGCCCATTGGCTGAAAGCTGCTGCTGTGCCGAAGCCGCAGAGGAGGGACGACTGTGGCAGTGGTGATGGGGTGTGGGCTCTCAGGGTCAGTAGCAGGCCGAGAAGATGGAAGGATTCTGGGGTCCGCTGCGGCTGACAGAATCAAAACATCCCTTTAACTATTGCTTGTTGTGCCTTGATTACTAGCTTTGGACAATGAGGGTGTTACTTATAGCCTAAAGAAATTACCATACCATTACCATTCGGATCTGATACCACTATCATATCTGTCTGTAAGTATTAAGTTAGAGACAGCAGCCAGCTAGCTAGCTTAGCATAAAGATTGCTGACAGGGGTGAACAGCTACCCTAAGAAAATAAAACCCACCAACCACCACCCTTAAAGCTTACTATTTAAAGAACTTACGGCATCTGGCCAAGTAATAGAACCCCACATAATCGGCTGTGAAACGACAAATTGTTGTTTTTACACTTATTGTATGGATTTAAAGAACATATAGCAACAGATAGCATGTTAATTACTTACAATTACAGGTGCTGGTAGGACGATTTTGTTACCTTTGGACAGGCTAGCCGTTTCCCATGTTTTCCAATTTTTGTGCTAAGCTGCTTATAACAGATACATATATATGACAGTTGTATCAATCTTCTAAAGTCTTTGCAAGAAACATAGTTCACAAAATTGAAATTATTCCTTAAGCATCCAGACTGATTGGAAGATTGTGAAAAACTTTCTGTGCAGATCTTTTGGAAGTTCAGTCATAGCCATATTGAGTAATACAGTAGCCTCAGCATCATTTTCCTCAGCTTTAAAGCGTGATGAAATAAAAGGGTTGGAGATATGTCAGTGGGAGTAAAGCTGGGTCCAGATGGTAGCAGTCCAGTTGTATGAGGAGTTTCATGGAGATGCATCAGAGATCTAATTCCTCTGGGAGAGGGAAGTCTGTTGGATAGGGTGGGACTTGTTGAGGATGCTCTGCAAATATCTTGTCCTTGGATATTTGTGGGCATTATGTTCCTGAGTGCTCCAGATATGCACCCCAATTTATTTGATAAACAAATCTCTCATAGAGACAGGGTCATCCAAGTGGGAGTCATTTTTCAGAGGAGCAACATGGCAGCATCCTTTGAGTTGGATCTCTGTAGTTTTGCAGACTTCTCAGACAGAGTGCCTGGGTCTCCCTGTGGGCATCTCATCACTGGTCTTGCTTTAAGGCTGGGTGTGGTAAGAACTGGGCTTTCAAAAATCTCAGTTTTCCCCAAAGGCAGGCCTGGGGCAGTTTAGCTGGCCATCAAACAGGCCTACTCTGAACAGTGTAGAAACGGCCCTATCAGGTTTTTCCCCCCGAGGGTTGGTCCCGCTTATTGTTCTCCATGATGGCAAGTCAATAATAAAACTTCATTGTACACTCTGACGCATTTTTAAAAGAGGTGGGAGGTGTCAGAGTGCTCTTAACTGACCTAATAGTGTATTTTAGTCAGCAAGTGACAAGAAAGTACAGCTAAAATGGTGCACTAAATATGAATAGTATTATAATAGATACATTATTTACCTAAATAAATATTAAATCATAAAACAAATCAGTTTTTCCACTGTCTGTTAATATCAAATCTTTTTGAGGTTCGTTTACTGGTCTAATCTGACAATATGAGCTAATTAGAAAAAGTCACCCGTCACAGTGCTTGCTTAAATTTCGATTGAAATGAGGCGACTCTTCAAAGTGCCCTTTAGCCGACATTTACATTATTTATAAACGGCTTGAGGGCCGTGTGGGTCTACATCAGAGCACTTAATTATGTCTAAAGAGGTCCGGCAAGTCAAAGACCCCACTCAATATCATAAACAAGCAATGTGTATTGTATAAAAACAACATTTGTTTATGTTACATTGAAACAAACATATTGACTCATCTCTGCCATTCCTTGGTAACATAAATATTGATTTAGCATCATCACAACTCTGATCCTGAAAATATACAACTTGACACAAGGCATAACATTCTCCCTAGTTATTTTTGCCCTAGATTTTGAGGAATTGCCATAATCTTTGTACTACTACGGTATATTAATGTTAAGTATGTCATACAGGAAAGCACATCAATTTCCTTTTAAAAGCAGAAAGAAAAGTGCACAGTCTTAAATTTACAGGACAGGACTTCAACTGCAAGGTTGTTGGCAATTTAATCGGAAGCAAGGCTATGAAGATTTTTTGACAATGAAATAAAGAAGCACCTAAATATCCATTTAATAGCTTAGGAAGCCATGAAATAGATTTTATTATAGGTGGCACTCATTTTGGTTTTGGTAAGAATCCTTCTTAACATCAGCCGTTTCATGGTTACTTTGAGCCTAAAAAAGACAGCTAAATGTCTGCTATAACTAACACTATAGTTTGTTAAATGTTCAGTTTGTTCAGGTGTAATTCATGTTTTTTTTTAAACTATAATTGTAGGTACTAGGTAAAGGAACATATTTTGCGGACAGAAAATCACATTTTATAAACATTCGTAAACATAGATAGTCTTAACTGGAAATAATTTACATATTGTTTTGTAGAAATTAGAAGTATAAAAACACCCAAACCATCAGTTTTGTGTAATTATGTACACTAATTGCTGAGCCTTTAAGCATGTGAATAGTACAAGGAAGAAACATGTACTAAGCATACACCATTCTCTGGTTTCATCATACTGACAGCTTAGAGCAAGGAGAAATAATTACGGATCTGATCCACGGTGACCTGGCTTCGATGGACCTCTTCAGACCATTTGAGGGCAGGAGGAGGGCACACTCTCACTAATACAGGTACGGGCAAAGGACTGGGAGAAATGGCAATTCAGAAAACTGAGGGGAAAAATATCAAAAACAAGCACTATAAAAAATGTCAGACAAAGAGACACAAGAGACAGAGGGACTTCAGAAGATGACAACTTGTGCTAGGTGTAAGGGGTTCTATGTGTATTTGTAGAAGGCTTAATTTCAAAACTTCCTACAGGCAAAACAGCTGGAAAACACTTACATGCACATTGTGTTGCACTTGATATATATTTTTCTTGCAATATAGATATATATTTTTAAAGCTGTAACAGCTGTCTGGTTATGAGTGTTTTGACAGGTACTTTATGTCTACAAGGTTTCTTAGTTGACAGGAACAACTTTGGTGCTGGATTAACGTTTTTTTGGAAATTTGAGTACTGCAATTGTTAAGATGAGCGTTTTTAGAATGTTCTTCTCTGTACAAAATTGTCAGGAAAGATTTATATTTCAGAAATTGTAGTTATTGGTTCAATGAAGGTCAACGTGCAAAAACAGCTTCAGGCCATCAAACCTTTATTATTCACCAAATATATCATATATAAAGATTTCAACAAAAAGAATTGTCATAACAAACAAATGTTTTTCTTTAACAAAAATGTTCCCCTGAACAATTATTTTTTAAGTATTATTTTTTTTATCTTCTATGACTAATACAATAACATACCACAAATACAAGATCAAAAACACACAAAAGTAAACATGGAAATATGTCCATTGTCCTCTGCCTTGCCCTGCACTCAGACAGTACCAAGTCTGCCTGCTTAAGTCGTGCCTGTATGAAGGGACTTGGAGGAGGGGCCTTATTGATCGTCTTCTATGAGTGAAGTCCAGGCATTAGTTCCAGCAGGGTGAGTAGACAGCTGTCCGTGAGCCACTCTTCTAGGCCTACATAGCAGGGCTGAGTGGAGCTGGGATGTGCACTTTTGATTTTGATCTCCCCAACATCACTTCTATTGACCGACGCACTGTCCTGTGCTTTACTTGCTGAGAGAAGCACTTGCTGAGGCCTAGTTTGAAGCCCGGACACAAGCCACCATTGCATTATCCGAGTCGCTGTTGACAAGCTTGGGATGATGAATCTTCCATGGTCCGCTGAGGCCTAGCCCTAATCACTGCTGTCATCTACTGGCAACTGCCGTATCCACTGACCACGGCAATCACAAGTCGAGCTATCGTAGCACACACGGGCTGAGGATCCCAGTGTTTGTTATCTAGGTGTATATGCGTGGGCTCTGTTGAACACAAACTCAATCTGTACTGAAAGCAGCCCGCCTTTCCATCTGTGCTCAGTTCTCACACATTTTTAAAGATCAGAAACTTTTCTTGGCATGTTTCTTTGTCCTTGAAATTAGTTTAATTAACAAAAAGTGCCAGTTAACATTATCATTATTCTTCAAGTCCAAAACCAAGAGAATTTAAAGCCATCTTGGAAACTGAATGCCCACGGTCTATGCATAAATGTGGAAAAAATGGGCAACACTTAGTTTGGTATCATTGTGGCCCATTTAATGTGTACGTGCATGTCCGTGCATAGTCTCAACCTTGACAGTGAGTATGTCAACAGTATGTAGTTATTTGTAGATTTTATTTTATTTTTTTATTTGTGGCACATCAGTTGTCTTAGCCTTATTTATTTAAGATTAATAATGTAATGAGGGGCTTACCACTTGATCTTTTGGCACAGGCTTGCTTGCTCACTCCTGTTCTTACTGAGACTAAGAAGAACAATCTTGATACATCCTGTTTCATCCTGGTGTCCTACAAAGTAGCACCTGAGACTGAATCCCAAGGGAAAGCACATTGATTCATTATTATTCTATGTTCTTTCACAAAAAATGGTAATGTTTCAAAGAAAAACTGATAATTCTGAAAATGTAAGGCCAGTTATGAACACAAACAAATGGTAAGAGCTGCCATCTAGTGGTTAATACATGGATTGCAACTTGCAGGAGGCCTTGCAAATGCTTGCAGCATTCCCTACTATTCAATTTATCAAAAGGTAATATAATGCACCCCAAAGAGTCTCATCAGCCTATACAGCCCGGCGAGTCTCTGTGCGCCCACCATTACTAGATGAAAACATTCTCCTAGCTCTCAGCAGCACTCTGCCCTCCTCGTAGTCATCCTGGTCCACACTGATCAGCAGACGGACGCCCTCCGTGCCTGCTGCCATCCTCAGGGAGTCAGTGATGAAGACTCCCTTCAGGGCCTCCAGCAGAGCTCCGCTCAGGTAGTCACTCCAGAAGGCCTCCAGGTTGTCCAGCTCTGTGAACTTGATGTCGCAAACGATGGAACCCAGGTCTCTGGAACGAAGCAGGGAGTTGGCCTGGCCGAACAACTCAAACTGTCGCTCCAGGGGCTGCCGTTTGTCCGATGAGACACCCTCACGGAGTGCCGAGTCATGCTCCAGGTATTCGGCCCGGACACGCAGGCGGATATCTGATAATGGAAGAGGTAGGAGGAAGCAGTGGTAGAAAATAGGGGTGACAGTGTGGTAGGGGATAGTTAAGGGGTGAAATAATGATGGGAAAAGTAAATGGAAAAACAGAAGGGAAGGCAAAGACATAGCAAGGTAAGGGGGGAGGAAAGAGAGAAAAAGAAGACAGTAGTGGAGGATGAGGAAAGATGGAAAAAGTGAAAAGAAGTGAAAAGTCAAATTGGAGTAGCCCATGTTCAGTAACGGACAGAAAGGGAGGGGTCATGAAATCAAAACAGAAGAAAAACAAGGACAAGACAAAATCGTTAAAAAAACTGCTAAATTGGTGCATTACATTAAGCAGGAATGAAAAAATATAGGCGGGGTCAAGAGCACCAAAGGAAGATTGTGACCCAATAAACTCAATACTAAAGGGACTGGAAATTGTACACTGAAATGCTTCCGGATATTTCTTTTGTCAACAGGGCAAAGATAATGGTGCATCAGCAAAGGCGACTGCTAATTATGTGAGGCACAGGAGCTAGACCATCCCAACTGTGTGCATTTTCTTTTGCTAAATACTGCTGTTACCCGTTTAGCTTGTTTTGGTGAAAATGACATTTTGGAGCATTGAGAGAAATACTCTGCAACTGAACCAGTAGTCGAGTCCCTTTTCTTCGCAGGCAATTCCATCAGTTTAAGTATTAAAGTCAGCGTTTAGCTAGATGACTGCAGTGATAAAAAAACAACAACTAATGCATGGGAATTTTTCAGAGCGACATCCTGCATGGTCTACAAAAATTATGGCTATAGATAGAGTTCATGTAATGAATAAATTGAAATTAAATTGACACCCTGAGCAAATATCGTGGTGGCAGTAATGACAGCAACTTAGCAGTGTTAAGCCATGGAGTGGCTTTCTGTTCCAGCCCAGTGTTTAAAAACAGCAGATTCATTCTGATGAACATGTTTAATACCGAGAACAGATAGCTGCTGGAGTTCCGCAGTAACAGGATTGGTGGTCATGCAACAGCGCAGCGAGAAAGATCAGAGGATACATACTGTACTGAGTAAGAGCACCGCTGAGATCGTCCCCCATGTCATTATTCCAGAGCTTCGAGTGGAAACCAGCTGCTGACGACTTTTGCTGCAACAAAAATCCACCCCTTCCACTCAAACCCCTTCAGTAGAGGTAAACAGCATCTACTACCAATAACATCCATTTCACCAGAAACATTCTCATCAATGTCTCATTGCAAAGTTGCGTAGAAACATTTTTCCAAGCAGCCATAATTGCATCTCTAGATATACAAAACCCAGCCTAAGCAAACCTCTTTTTTTGCTCTCCATCAAACGTTTAAAACAACAGAGACTTTTAAGGTGAAATCTTAAGGTGAAGTCTGCGATTCTGGAAAATGATTGTTGGTATTTGAACTCAACACCCAAATAAATACATCTCTCCCTTCAGTGTTACTTCAGAACATTCGCATGTGCATGTCCATCTTGCTCACACTGCCTTCTCTTTATACATCTATGGCCTTTCCCGTCCTGTGCACGGGCACAAACGGATCAGATCTGAATTTGACAAAAAGTCTATTGGATTAGAATCGCAGACTCCACCTTTAAAGAGGAAACAAAATGACTGCACTCAAAATAAATAGCTTGTCAAAATGTGTCAAAAAGTGCCTTTCAATGTTAGAGTAAACGGACAGACTTTTTAGAGGAGTGAGAAGCATATTGGCATATAACAGAATAGGTCTATAGAATGGTGTTTGAAGCTCATACTTATGACTGATGGGAAGACAATGACGGGAGTCTCAGTTATGGTACAGAATCATTACAAGAGAGCACTAAGGACCCGACTTGAACACTTGTTAAGGTCTGTACCTGTTAACTATGCGGTAGCTATGACTCCACCAAAAATGTTTTAATTCAAGAGTCACGTTTACCCCTTCTTCATTCATATTTAGTTTGGGGCTACGGGGTATGGCACAAGACTCCAGAGGGATAAAGTTTGGAAAATGTCAACATTAGAAATGCAAATGTTGAATTAAGGCATTGATTTTGCATGTCTTAACATTTGTAGGAGAGCACTGGCATTTGCATTCATGCTTCATAAGGCTGTAATTAGAGAACTACAAAAACAAAGGACTGGATTAAAGGGGACGCTTAATCAATAAGGTTTAGGAAATGTTTAAAATATGCAGGGTTGGGAATAAGACTTGCAGATGAAGATCATTCAATTTACAATTTAGTTTGCTCGTACAAAGAAGGCAAAAATGTTTCTTCATAGAGGCATTATGGTACAAGAATATGAAACACTGACATTTTACAGGAATAAGACATTTGTGATTTGACAAATTAAACCCTGTCTCTATAACAATGTCTTAAATACGGAGGTTATTACCTTTCTTCAGGTCAATCCATTAAGAATACATACAGATACAATTTGATACATTATTTTGTTACAGATCATGACTGTCCTCAGAGAACGTAAATTCATCCCCCTTTTTTCATGTTTTGCAACATTGATTAACAGTGGACTACTTCATGGCAAAAACAGCATCATGAAGACTAAACATTCCAAAAAAATGGCAACCGTACAAAAAGATGTCCAAAGCAACAATCAATCATAAAAAAGATAATCTGCATAGAGCATGCTGTAATTAGAATGTTGCTGCAACAAGTGTGGACAATGGAAAGTCTGAAAGACCTGAGATGGGAGACACTGTGCAAACAACCAGGTGCAGAGGAAGTCAGTACTAAAAAACACAATTACAAGACATAAAAAGTCAAAGGTGGGTGTTTTTATATTCTGACAAAGTCACCCATGTTTGGCATAAGCCAATCACCGCTCACTAACAAAATGACACTATCCCCGCTATTAAGTGTGGTGGTAGCAGAATCAGGCTGTGGGGATGCTTCTTTGCAGCAGGCCCTATACTATTTATGTTATATATATATATATATATATAAAAAAGTAAAGTAAATTGAATGCAGCAAAATAAGATGGATGAAAAACCTGCTGTTGTCTGCAAGAATACTATGACAGCGCAATAACCTATGAATTTGTGCAGATTTGTTTATATTCTGACAAAGTCTTAATCTGTTAATCAGAAAAACATGCACTGTGATTCAATGTTGCAAAAGAAGGTGGGGGTTTGAAAACATTTTGTTGGTACAATATCCTTGTAAGCATGTTGACAAATGAGCAGTGACAGGATGTATTTAAGCAGTTCGGTATGCTAATTTATCACAAAATGTCAAATAGGTCATCTATCTATTTGTACGTCACCTAACTTTTTGCACTCTTAAACAATATTCAGTATGGACTCAGTGAAACATTAAGTAAAAGCGCTGTTAACAGTTCGACCTTTTGGCTCATTTCACTGTGTGAGGGCTGTGGCTATGATAAACAACCGCCCTTCATGCAATTACTGTATTTATGGATGGCCTCCATTTCTGGTTTCCCATTTCATACTGAGCAGGATGGAGGTAGAGATAGTGGCACTGAAGAGAAGGCCATTTAAAACCACAGGAACACAATGATAGTCATTTTGTTAGGGTTACAGAGCACTTCACGCTTCATCAGACATAGAGACATCCACTTAGACAGGACATTAGGAGGCACAGCTTTCATTTTCTCACTTTAAACACCAAGCCCGTTTGGCTTCCTCCATCTCAACCCCCACCCCTTCCAAAAAAAGTTTTAAGTACCCATTTACGAGGAGTCACTTGGCACGGAGAGCTTCAACTCTTTATCGATCCGCTTTTCTGCTGAATGACTGACCAAGAGTGTGGAGAGTTAAGGGAGTATTGAGAGACGGGCAGACAGAACTCTCTCTTTTCCCCATAGACAAAAATCACTCTGTACAATTTTGCGTAGTTTGAGCATTTAGAGTTCGTTCTCTCCCTCTGACTGTGTGTAAGGAGGATACTGTTTTCCTGACACACAGGTTGGTCTGTTTAGAACTGCGAACACAGAGAAAGGAGAGAAAGGAGAGAAAGAGACAAGCACAAGTGGGTTGGACATCTGTCGACTGGGTCGTTTTTTTCAACATCAAGCAGGCATGGCACAGCACTCACTTCTCTTAGTTATAATGAGGTCTGAGTCAGGCCAATAGTTGGTACTGACAAGTTAATCAGCTCAGCTTTACTGTAGCTCTATAATATAACAGGGTAGTGTCTAAGTGGGATGCTTGAGACTACTCTTACCTTGACCAATCCCCTTACCCTCACCTTCACCAACCCATTGTTTAAGCTTCAACCATAACATTAATCAGATTTGTCCATTAGACCAAGTAAGTGCCTTCACAAGCACCCCATTTAGATAGCACAAACCCACTACTGAGCTGAGGGTACAGACACATTATGGGCATTTGTAACCGCAGTTGTCATTGTCAGAATGTAATTTAGACACTTCGCTGAAAATGATCTGATAGATGAATCATGACAAGAAAGAGTATTTGAGGTCTGTTTAAAAGCTAGGGGCCAGCATTGGACTGAACCGCCCTATCTATCTCTGCTCCCTCTTGAAAAACGCACATCCAGGGCTCACACGGGGCACAGAGATAAGATACAGCAGGAGCTTCCTTCAGCAGAGCACTGTTGGGTTATTTTCCTCAGAACTGCTTGAGTAAAAGGTTACACAGGCATTTTTTGAAACGGATGTCTGTTGGCAGCCATTTTAGATTCTCTGAAACGGAATACAGAATCAGTCCTTATCCAAGGACGAGTATCTGTGCAGAAAAAGCATTTTTTCCTTTTAACTTGAGACTCCAGAACTGGCTTAAGTGAAGTTTCAGTTAGCCAGTATGAATTGAGTTGATTGAATTATAAAGGAGATGCTTAAAACCACTCGTAATGAAGATAGTGTGAGAGTAAAGGATGGCCCCAAACCGTTTCCCACAAGCGGCAAAAACTGGCACATTCACAAACCTGTCCAACATATTATTATGTTTTTAAAATTATTATTTAAAATTAAATTTTAAATTATTAAAATTATTTTTTTATTATTAATTTTTAAAATTAAATTAAATTATTGATTAGGCGTTTACCAAGACCCGAACCACTCAAACATTGACCACAGAACCTAAAAGATAAACTTACCAAAACCAATTGACTGTTATCTGTTTGGATTATTGAAAAAAAATACCATAAAAAAGGTATATATAATGTCCCTACTTATGTATTAATATTTCATGTGTTGACTTTCTCCAAAATTTCACCACCTTGATTGTATCGCCTGAGATCTCTAACAACTTGCAAACTCCCCCCTCCAACATTGGAAGACCTCAGGTCACAGTGCTGCTACTGCTATTTGCACTCAGCCAAGTATTTTATTTTATCGCATTTAAGAATATACCAGATTCAAATTGGAAATTAGTACACTGGAACAATTAGGGCTTAGCTGCTCAGTTAAAGTCTTGTGAGTTCCTTAAAGCCAAAGATACACTTGCTTTTTAACCATACGTTCGCAGAGACAATGTCGTAGCGTAATATCTGAGTACCTCCACAGCCAACGGATCAAACGATGAGATATGCGAGGCAGCAGCCATGCGTTTGGTAATGTTAAAAGCAATTAACTTGGCTGGTAAGGATTGGTTCTCTTTATTATTTGCAATGTTTCGCAGCCAAACTCAAGATAACTTATTTTCAATATAGTATACGACACAATACAAATATTAGATATCATAATCTGTGTTTCTATACTATAAAAGTGTTTTGATCTCAGGGTCTTAAATGCTATCTAGGAAACAAAGACTCACTTATTGCTGGGATTTCTTCAACTTACTTTGTAGTCATGTAGTAACAAAATGGATATGTCAACACATGTACATTTATAGTGAAAACAGACAGCCCTACCAAGACATAGAATCGGTCAGTTGGACATGTTTGTGAAAGCTTGGATATTAACCGCAGAGAATTTAAAAATACTTTCTCTACACACAGTTTATCTCCATTATTGTGGTTTTATTGAGATCAAATGAGTTGTCCAGAGATCTTTGTTGAAAAATCAAGTTGAGAAATCAGCTGAAAACGTTTTGGAAGTATTTAAGGCTTACTGCTGAGGACTCAGTTCTGTGAAACACTGACACCAACAACCCTTGTCAGAAATAGATAAGGAATCATCCACAGAGCACAACACTAAAGAACATTACAGGATGATTTTTTGAGGAGCAAATTACGTTTTCTGAGGGGGATAGGGTAGGGGCAGCTACATTATGTACACAAGCATCGAATACAGAGCAAACTGGCAGCACCAACCCCTGTTGTAACAAGGCGGAGAGCCTCTTTTACCTTAGGCATCGGCCCAGACTTGTGAGAGAGCACATGACTGAGTTGATCACGCACACTGCAGTATGTATGGACTGAGTGGAGTGACAGACTTTTTTGTTTTGTTCCTCAGTCTCCCTTCTGTCTCCATGATCCATTGTGTCTTAGGTTATTCGATCTGAGTCACAATCCTGAGTCAACCTGGTGGAATCAAATGTGGAGTCAAGACAGCGACAGGTTTATAGTCACAGGCACATCACGCATCCTGAATGGCTAAGAGGGTTGTCCTCATTGAGTATGAATCATCAGTCTTTTGTTGTAATAAGTATTTCTGGCCAATAGGCAATGATGGACGTTCAAAAGAAATGTTTAAGAAGGTCTGCATGAATGACTAAGCAAACTTCACACAAAAAGGCAATTGATGTAAGTGTTATGTCAATCTTATTGTGCTGAGAGAAACTAGCATTGACTGATTAAAAGACAGGCAATAGTTGAAACGTGGAACAGGACATTGCTAATGGATTACATAGTGCTGCTTTCCAGTGGAGTTAGATTGTTTCAAACAACTGCTCAAGAGAATTTTTCAGGAATATGTGAGGTTTGACAGTCAACACTTGTGACAACTTTGTATCAAGCTTGACAATAAAGCAGAACAAGGGTTGAATCTAGTTGTGACTGGACAGCTTCTTTCAGTATAGAGTAGACAAAAGGACAGGAGACAACCTACCAGTCTGCACTCTTATCAATAGCTGCAGATGAACATAGACCAATGGGTTAGAGACAAGGTGAAATGAGTGGAAAGAATGTCAAGATGGAGAAATGGATAGGGCGACAAAATCCCCATGATGTTGCATGTTTAAGTAAGTTAAGGAGATACGTTAAGTATATACATAGAGCATGAGAATGAAAACATCATGTGACCCGCTTGAGTATAAAAAGGAGACGTCAGTCAACTGAAAGCAAAGTGCAAGCTAGTTTCTTTCTAGTTTCAAACCAAATTAATTGTTGTGAATCAGAGATTTAAAGTCAGCATCCGCTGCTCAGACAGTGAATAAGATGTTGAGTTTCTGGTGTCATGAAACTAAGTCGTCAGACCAAAACATAATAGTAAGTGTGGTACACAAAAAAACTGTTTTGCAATATTTAACTTTTTGTTATTTTGCTGTCAGGAAGAGTTGCGGCAAATGGGACACTGGGATTAACACAAAAAATATATATAACATTGGTACACCTGACAAATGTGTCCTTCATTTGGATTCAGTCACAATGACACCATGGTAATTTAATTAAAGGGAAGTTGGAAACCGGATAGAATGCTTGGGAGTCCTAGCTTTAGTTGAGGCCAAACACAGACTATTTTTTTGGGGCGTAACCTAATTAACACGTAACCTCTGTGTTTGGCAAAATATGGTAGGTAATTTGCGGTGGAAGTTTTACTAGACAAATTATGGACACTGCAGATTTGCACAAGTCTAAGATAACAGACAACCTCTGCACCTATTACAAACTACCAGAGGTCCCCAAGTAATACTAGTTTGAATAGGCAACAACCGCATGGTGCTTGGATCTACAACAAAGGAACAAACGTACATTTAAAACTTCTATTGCTGAGGCAGTGGCTATAATTTTGGAACGGAGTAGTAGCCACTATAGACAGTTTGAAAAAAAACTAAAAACAAATAAACATTCAGACTTGGTATACAAACTCCTTAACTCAAGCTGAGGTTTAGCATAGGACAAACATTAGAATTAGGGTGACAAAACAGGATAGGTGGTGTTAACAGATTCCAAATAAAATTAGAGCTTATGCTGTTAATGAAAAGAATGGAACGGAGAATTATCTGTAAAAGAAAATGGCGGGATGAAGATAGGAGTGGAGAGATGAAAAGATAAAAGAGAGACAGGTTAAGAATGCTGGGGCTGCACTTACTGCAGGACGCTTTATGTGGTGGTAATAGAGGAGGCAGTGGCGGGCCCTGTCTGCTAGTTTTCTTGGGCTTGCGGCTCCAGCCATTTCCCCTCTTCTTCCTCCTCCTTGCAGATGGCCCAGGCATAGGAGGGTAAATACCTGACAGAACAAGCATGGAATCAGTTTGTGGAATTCGGATAATAATACATGAGCATTTTGTTGTGGGATTTGCTGTTGTCCTGTTTTATTTATTTACATGTCTGCCCTATTTCTGTTAATTGCTCCATGTTTATTAGTTGTGCTGATAAATGATAAAAAGACATCCTCTCTTTCCCCCATGTAAAGTTCAAATGCAAAGCAAATGGTATGTAAAGAGGCATCAAAAATAGACCTGTGGCTGAAACATTGTCCATGCAAGTACGTACAAATGATAACGTCAGGCCCAGCTGGCACAAATGCGCATCCAACCCTGGTGAACATACTGAACTACTAAGCGTGCTCCTACAGTGTAGGAAACAAACGGCACTCCTTAATGGGGACAATATAGAGATAATCAGAGCGTTTCCATGACCACAGTAAACAAACCCGTCTGTGGAGGAATGTGTACTGCCGTGCTTTCTGAACAGAAGGACGAAAAACAGAAAACAGACAGTGGGATGTGTGTCTGAATGAAGACGTGACGAAGAGTCATTAATATGCCAAAGCATACGGACATGTTAAGCTACAGCTGGAATTATTTTGAGCAGAAGTGAACCCAAACAGAAGGGGTCAGCTTAATCTTGCTGTTTCATGCTATAGCACGCCTAGCAGCAATGCTCAGACTCCTGCTCAAAGTACGATTTTTTTCTCATTCCAGAACGCAATGCATGAAATTGATCTTCCTGGAAAAATCAATTTCAACTTAAATGGTGTACATGTACCTTCCTAGCACAACAGCAGGACGAAACAAACTAAATTTCCATGGCAAAAAAGGATGCTAGCACTTTATCACCAAAACTGATTGATTTTGACAGATTAAAATGTAGAAACACTGTAGTGTATACTTCCAGTGAGCTAAATATTCTACTACAGTAGGGCTGGGCGATATGGAGAAATTCAAATATCACGATATTTTGACCAAATACTTTGGTCTCAATATTGCAAAGATATTGTAGGGTTGACAATTATTGCTTGCCCAAAGTATTTACAGAATGAGTTTTGTGATAAATAATCATCAGTAATGTGGAGATAATGATTAAGCAAGGAAAGGCAAATAACAGAACAGCTGGAACAGTCTGGTAGGTTCAGAAAATGACATCACTTTACTGTAATGCATTGCGTAAAACCAGGAAAATACACTTGTGTTATCTTATGATATAACAATATCCAATAAAGATAGATATAAAATGTATATATTGCCCAGCCCTATACTAAAGTTAACTTACCAATTCTTGATTGCTGTGTGAAATATGGAAGAGGTATTTCTGTCTGTCTGCAGCTATGTTGCATTCCAGAGGCGCACACCAATTCTCTGTTCTCTATTCCATAACTCTGTCCAACTCGCTCTGGAGATACTGAAAAACAAAAACAATGAGAAGTATTCTTGGTTAGTGTGAAACCATAACCGAAGTTATCTTAGGACACTTTTCATATAGAGCAGGTCTAGACCACTCTTTAATTTCCAAAGACTCAACATTTCCCCATGAGCAAGCACTTAGAGTGGCGGCGGCAAAGATAAAACTTCCTTTAGACAAAACCTCAAACAGCACCTGGCACTAGGTGATAGTGAGTACCGCTGAGATTCATCCTCACCTGTTGTCCTTCTTTTGTGGGACACTAAAGGCAGCAGGTCATGGCGAGTGAGAACTCTCAGTAGTTGCAGCAGTGGCTCCAGGTTGCCATCACTAAGGTATCCTCGCCTCTCCAACTCCAACAACAGCTCAAGGCCACTCTTGGGCTTATACGAGGCCACTAAGTGACACTGGGAACCCTGAGGCTTCAACCGCATCCAAGCTTTTAGCAGCTCAGGACTTGGGGACACGCCCAAGTCATCTGGATCGCTGCCACAGGGCTCAACTGTCCAACCTGTTGGGTCAAGAGGGTGTGGTGCGGGACAGGTTTCATCCAGAAGGAATGACAACACGTCAATGTCAGTCTCTGTCAGCTGACAACCAACTACGTCAAAGACCTCATGGAGAGACAACATCCCATAGTAGTTTAGGCACTCTGTTTCATCCCAGTAAAGTGAGTCCCTGAGTGGGCACTCTGGGTAATGCACGGCGGCCATGGGTCTGCCTATAGCCCCTCTTCACCTTACCACCTGCGTTAAACTGTTCAGGATAAAGAAGACAAACATACAACCATTACATTTGACCATGCATTAGACATGTACAATTCTAACTCTCCAATAGTGAAGTTAAGAAATAAACATGATTTGTTCCAACCACCAACATAAACAAAGTAATGCTGTGCTCTACTGTAATGCAAGTACATTAAATTGTACGTGTTTTTTCCTGTAGAAACTACATCCTTATTTAAGATGTTTGACCTCTATTTCATGCTATTGTGTGTAATCCTAAATCATATTCCGTATAGTCAGT
This sequence comes from Etheostoma spectabile, assembly GCF_008692095.1. Classification (NCBI taxonomy): domain Eukaryota; kingdom Metazoa; phylum Chordata; class Actinopteri; order Perciformes; family Percidae; genus Etheostoma; species Etheostoma spectabile. The sequence goes on along the minus strand of NC_045738.1, from coordinate 11,949,211 downwards.
TGTTAAAGAGATATGTGCCCGGGAAAGATTGAACATACAACTTCTACAACAAATGACAGCCAAGACCAGTAAGACACATTCCTCGTAAACTAGCAATTAACAAAAACCAACAGCAAGCCCTCTGCGGTTTACAATATAGCTAGCTAATGTTAAAGTAACCTGTCAGCGCCGCGCACGTTCTCTAGTCATGTTTTAAAGCCCGTTTTATCAAGCTCAGCATTTTTACCTGTCTTTGGTTTAGCTTAGACGCTGTCTTGAAACATGCAACGCAAACTTTTGTCAGCTATGACTGTGCTTCGTTGTCTTCGTTTCGAAGCAGCTTGAAGCCAAAGAGACAAGGCGTTCCTCAAACACGGAGCAGCAAACGTCGGCAAATTACCCCCTTGGCACGTTACGTAATTATGTCTGAGGAAAAAAAACAACAGCATTTACAAAAGGCACTTTAAACAGCTGTTTAGCTAAATTACCAAAGTCAAATGAAAACCTACATCTAAATCTGGTGTACTACGACATATATAACAGATGTCCCGTTTACTAGCTAGAAATATTGCTAAATAAATGTATCGTGCATTTGCGATAACGGATTTGACTTCCTGGCTAAGAACGTTAGCTAACTGTAGCTAGCTACACACAGGCCTTCATGAATACGGGCCCTGGGTGATATATCCGTGATAACGTAAATACAAACGGGGAGAAAAGCATTCAATGTATTTTGAAAGCGATATTTAATATACCTGAAAACTAACGTTCCTAGCATAGAGGTTCCTAGTCATTAGCGTTGGATGGTCTGGGTAACTCCCGTGCAGTTCCGTACGGGCAGTAGCACAAAAACACTAAAAACCGACCAATTACAGCCTTCCGCCTACGCCTCCGCCTGTTAAATGACGGACGGGCACGTTTTTATCTCACTGATCTGAAGTCAGGTGTTCTGTGCGAGCTGTCTTGTTGAATCAGCACAAGTTAAAACAGACAGCCGATCCCAAGTCGGCTGATTTAATTCTATTTTCATAGCTGTGTCGCCTCCACACATAAACGCCTACAAACACAACCTAAAACATTTAACACTCAAACAACCAGTGACAAAAAAATAAAAAATAAATAAATATATATATTTATATAATATATATATATATGCATATATATATGCATATATATATATATAAATACAAAATTGATAGAAAATTATGTGATCTTCACAGTTCAGTTTTTGTCATCAATCTAATTTTAACACAAAAAGTCTGACATTCTTCTCAGAATTTACCTCCAACCAAAGTTGAAATCATCTAAATTAGTCTGCACATATAAAAAATTAATTTCAGTTTCAAGAAAGCTTTATAAAAGTCTTCAATTTTATTCCCTTGTATTCGTTATTGATATCAATAATATTAGGAAGTATTGTTATATAAAGCTGGACACAGACTAAATCTGATAGTAATGTCAATAAAATAAGCACGTGATAACTAAAAAGTATAATATTTTTAATAAATAATAAAATACCATACAGAAGATGAGCAGTCTCCGTTGCGGTCACTAGGTGGCGGTGTTTTGCGTCTAGACAGCAGGAAGTTAAATAACATCCACATCACATCCGTGAACCAAAACAGCAACAAAAAGGTCTGAGCCAGTCCCATCAAGGTTCTGCTGTAAGTATACTTCGTTATACGATTATAAAGTTGCCTCTTTAAACAGGTCTGGTCTTTTTTTTAATCGTCTGAAATATCCACCCACCGGCGCGATGTAACGTTTATAAATATGTATCTGCCTGGACCTGATGTGGACATGAACGTTGGCGTAGAAGCTAGCTGTTAAAATCGTTTGAACCAGCAAAGTTATCTTCGCTACACATTGTTTTTGTTTAACTATACATATATACTGAATTTAGTAACGCTATTTAAGTAACTTTACAAATGAATACTTTAGGGTTGTATGCTGGCAATAGTTTTCTTCAGTGTCCTATCTAGTATCCTAGTGATGTGGCAGTGACCAAGCCCTTTGGCAACTAAAGAATTCCACTACCCAAATACTCCACTGTGGCTAGGCTAGTCTCCTTAGTAGTTAGTAGCCCTGGCAGTAGTAGCAGTAGTAGCAGTTACTAATTTATTACACTTGCTTATTATTTTAGTTTAGTTTTTTCTTGTGAAATATTGGGCCACTCTTTTTTCATGACACGTTTGACACAAATGACAGTTCCACCTAATAACCAATCTGATTACTCTATAAAACAGATCTCAACTAATTGAAATTCATAAAGTAATCAACGCTTCAGCTTTGTAAAGCTGTAACCAGCTAATGTTTGGTGGTTTGTGTTTCATAAATACCTTACAGTAATTGATTAGTTATTTATCTGAATTGGACTTGGTTAATTATCTGAGTAAGAGTGAAGTGATTAATCCAGAAAGTGTGTCAGCAGTAGCGATAAACATTTTTTTATACCAGTGGTTCACTAAATGATGCTTCAAAATTATTATTTTTTTCAAAGTGTAAAACAAGTTTTCGACAAAAAATACCCAGCACTACTATATCTGGCTGTAAAAAATAAATGTCAACTTAACTGTAGACAGAAATAAATGAATTAGTTAGGAACAAAACTGATGTATAAATGATTTGTTTTACTATTGCCCTACAGAAGACAGTTTATAGATGCCATCTGGAGCTCCAACGGGGGAGAACTGTCTCGTAGACATGGAGAGCAAAGCTGGAGACCTGTTCAGCGCTGAGGATGCTCATCCAACTGGCACAGGTGGAGCTGGATTCTTGGCAAAGTAAAGGAAAAAGATTTCTATTTATTGTCTGATGTCTGCTTAACTAATCACATAGTTGTAATAAATAATGCTATTAGTGATTCTAAATTGCTTAAATGTCCTTAACCCTGTGTAAATATACTGAAGTACTTGCAACTATTGGTTATTAGTCTACAATGCAAACAACTTATGTGAAATTGTCTCTCCTTATTGATATTTAAGGGACTTTATGGGTACTTACAGTCAACAACTAGTCTCTGTAGACTCGTTTTGGAATTTCGTAATACTTCTCTTTGTATTCACTTCTCATTGTCTTTGTCTTACTTCGTAGGCTCTGGTTCCCCAAAGGCCTCTCAGTCGGTATGGCTAAAGAGTGGATCGACAGGCGTCGGGTGTCCATTCGACCATGGGCCAGCTTCGTGGACCAACGCAAGTTTTCAAAACCCCGCAACTTTGGAGAGTTGTGTCAGAGGGTGGTGAAAAACGTGGACACTTTTAACAGCAACTATACCTTCATCTTCCTGGGTCTAATCCTCTACTGCATGTAAGGCAAATAAAGAGGAAATCATTTGTGTTGTTTTGTCAGTGGGCATGTTTTTACTTAGCCTGTACCCAATACACATATGGACTTTCTTAGAGGGTTTTGGCCACTGGGTATATTAGAAAAGAAAAATGGAACTATTTGCGTGACATTTGATTGAAAAGTAAAATAAAAAATTTTAAGCTTTAAACTAAACTAAATCTACAAATGCTGCTATAAGTAACGCCAACTTGATTGGACTGTTAATGTTTCTTCTCCTCAGTATCAGCTCTCCCATGCTACTGATTGCCTTGGCTGTGTTCGTTGGTGCCTTCTACATAATTCACCTCAAGTCCTTGGAGTCCAAATTGGTTGTCCTCGGTGAGTAAAGCTGTCAGGCATGCTTTGAGTTGCAATCAATTAATGGTGTACCTGCAAAATCTAGCAAATTCTTGAAATCACCATGCACACTTGAACCATATTTCAATATGAACAATTGTGTTTGTACGTGTCTGCTAAGATAAGTCAAGCCTCCCCAGATAAAGTGCAATATGTTTTATTGATTTTTTTCAGAAAATATGTGCTTCATTAAGTTTTTATTTAGAAACCTTTTTTTGTTTCAATGAAAATGAAATGGTTGCATCATATTTCTCTGTGATTTAGACAGGTGAAGAAAAAACTTCTTTAAGAATGGAATAAATGCATGTCTGCAGCTGGTATAAGAAAATCAAATATCTTAGAGCTTTTCATATTTATTACCCCTCAGGCCTGCAAGATGTAGCACTAAATATTTTTAATCAGTGGCATCTTTTTTTTTTTCTCCTCATTTTCTTGTCCACCAGGCAAGGAGCTGACTGTCCCTCACCAGATGAGTCTGGCCGGAGCTGTTTCTCTACCTGTGTTCTGGTTAGCTGGAGCTGGAGCTGCAGTATTTTGGGTTCTGGGTAAGCCAAACCACATTATTCTTGTATTTTTAGGCATGCAGGGAAAGTTCTTGCAAACTGTAACTCGTATGTGTTTTTTGTGATATTATTTCCATATTAAATCATATTGTTACATTCAATGAAAGTGTCTGTGTGGGAGTGTCAGCTGCATTCCTTTAATGTATACCTAAATGTATATATACCCTCTTTGTCTAAGAAAAACCTTCTCACTTATTGTTTTTCCCATTCCATTCCCCTTCTCCATTTGCCACGTCTGTTCTCAGGAGCAACGCTGTTTGTGATTGGCTCTCATGCTGCGTTTCGTGAGTTGGAGGGATCCGACTTTGAAGAGCTCCTAATGGAGCCTGTGTGAAAAGCAGGCTCCACCCTGTAATCACATTGGCCCAGTGGGGTTGAGGAAGAGCTGTTCCTAGATCTGTTCCTTCCTGTGCGTATTCCCTGTATTAGAATGCACCTTGTCTTGCCTCTGAAGTAGTTGTTGTTACAGACTATATTGCCTTTTATTTAAACTCATTCATACACATAACTTTCCATATGCACAAAAAATAATTTGTTAATAACTATTTAAGCACATACAAATGTTACGCCTTTCTCTGCTAATGTTATACCTTGAATGCCTCTGGTTTGTGTCAAACAGCCTTTTTTTCCCTGCAATTTACCTTACACACAGACATATCTTCCATTTATGAATCTCTTATATTCTTTATCTGTGATCTACTATAGATATCTTTAGAAATGGCTCCCGTGTCTGAACCACGTGACAAGATTGCTGCTTTCTTATATAAAGATAATGTATACAATAAATGCAATGTTTGCAATTCTAAACTGCTACAAACAAAATCCATTTTCCAAAGGAAAAGTGCCATGTAAAGCTTTAAAATCTCTTATAATAATCAATACTACATTTTTTTATTTAGCAGAATACAAAAACACATTTGGCATCTCCGATAGGGTACTTAACATAGATAGGTTGATGAGAAGACATCTTAGGTCAGTACATAGTAATGGTGTTTGGTATTAGGCATAATATGGTACTTTGGTCACTGTCTTTGTGCATATTTATCAGCTCTACTTTCAACATTCAGATGTAAAGGTCATTCCTTAAACCTGATTTATTTATTTCTTTTTTTAAAATTCATTATTCTTTTGTTTGTGTGCATTTTGATGTAAGCTGGGTATTTTTGTATTGAAATTACATTTTTGGAAGTGCAATAAAGCCCTGATAAAGATTCCTTGATATGCAGTTCTTTGTTATTTTGCCTTTAATTATTTTGTTGTATTCGGTCAAAACTACAGTTGTCTCCTGTTTGTGCATCTATGGCAGGAGTTGTGGTGAACTCAGTGGCCTGTACATTTTGTCATTATTCTGGTTGGGTCTGACTACACAGTGGAATAGGACAGTTCCAACCCTTGTGGCTCCTCTTTTCTATCACACCAAACACTGCAGCACTCACCACCTCCCTCATGCCCCCCATATGGTCCTCCTCTTGTCCCCCTTTTCATGTGACCCCTGTGACCTGTGCTCAGCAAGAGGACCCCGTACTCAGGTTGCCATGGCAATGACCTTGGAGGGTCCCCAGTCAGACACACACTGGTCTACAGACACACTCGCTTACACACTGCGGCAAAGGCGAGCAATCGATATTCTATTATACGGAGGATGGTGTGTGTGTGGGGGGGGGAGAGAATAGAGTTGCACTGCAGTGAGCTCACTGCAGAGACACAGGGGAAATTAAAGAGAGGGTGAGAGTGTGAGTGTGTTTGTCAGTGAGAGCGACAGAAAGTGGTTGTGCATGCAAGTTTGTGTGTATGTATGAGAAGGAGACACTACATTTGTCATTGGACAGTAGTAGAGCAGTGCCATAAAGTTTTAGTTTTTCCGCCACTCAAAGGGACATGTTAAAAATGTTCACGGCAAAGTGACCTCTCAGACCACCCAATCCGTATCTCTCATGATATTGAGCTGTATACGATGTATAATTTATTTGATTTGTGTACTAGGGGGGGCAACAACAGGTTCATTTAAAATAGATGACCCTTGTGGCACAGAGCAGTAGAGCAATTACATTTGGTTCCTTTAAGATAAAATACACTGCCTTGCTTAATTTGCAGGAAATAACTGTATTGATCATAAAAGTTGACATTGTTCACATTGAAAGACACTCCTCTTGACTTCCATTTTGAAGCTCATGACTGTTGATGTCAGACAAGTTTGACACATTCAGACGTTTGTTGCATCATCCTGGGCTGCTGCCAACTCTTCCTCCTATGGCACTTTAACATTATGCAGTCTGATGGTTAAAGGGAAGATACATTTCCAACACTAGGTGGCATCCCATCATCTACTTTCTCATTTCCAAAGTGTTCCTATGGCTTAAATCAAATTTGCAGCCAAATGTGATTAAACGTTAGATAATTTAATCTCATATTTAAAGACGTGTTGGAACAATAGTCTTCTATATTCCAGTCACTAAAAAATACTTTTGAATTCTCAATTCATGTTGGAAACTAACATGGAATGAGAAAGGGTATTATCATTAACACAATACAATTGACAGTAATACTGCCTATCCCAATATGATGAATTAAATGCTACCATTGGGATTAACACCTCTTTTGTGCAGGCTTAATCAAAATGTAACAGCTTTCACAAATGCAGTATTTGTTGCGGGTCTATTGTAAGGGATGGCAATACCTTCCTTTTATTTTGTCAAAATATGCAACCTTGATGAGTGATGCATATTATAAGGCATTTTTAAGAAAATAGTAAAAAAGGAGAAAAACTAAGGGATATAAAAAATATGCATATCAGTCAAAGTGTGAAGTGTAGTTTTCAATGAGTGAAAAACTGATTTAGAAAGAAAGACACACAAACAGGTCTAGGTTGTATTAAATGTTCTAGATGTTTATTGGTGTTGGTTTAATTTATTTGACACAAATGTTCTACTAGTTCTGTTTTTTTCTTCTTGAATTTCAACTCTTGCAGCCATCTGAGATAGACCCAGCCTGAGACCGCTGGCCCTCGTACACATACATGAACACAGACCCGGGTCTGACCGGGCTACACCAGGAACTGCACTGAACCAGAGCTGGACCCGATCTGGTAACAGACCCCAGGGGCACGGCCTAATCATCACGACTCACTACATCACAGCGCACTGCACCACATCGTACCTGCAGTGACAGGAACCTGAAAGCCTTGGTTGGTGTCTTGTGTCTTTATGTAAAAACACAACTGTCTGCTGTTACAGTTTTAGAATAGCCTCCTGAAAAAACAGCAAAAATAATTGAAACCAAACGGAAAAAAAGAGAGACACATAGCTCTTGCTTTTTCCTATTTCACCAATATTGTCGATGTTACTCTTCATGAATGTCTCTCTTGAGCTGTTTTTCAACATTTGTTTTTTATTGTTTCATTTAAATTCAGTATAGAATTATATAGATTTCCTAGAGCACACAGAAAGATTGAGTTGTATTTACCAACTTGGGGGGAGGGGGGGTGTACTGTAATAGTTATTAACAAGGACAATGGTTCAAACAGTGCACACAAACAGAGACAAACGGGGCAGGGGAAGGGGAGGGGAGGGGTGTGAGAGACAGAGGGGGAGAGAAGGGGACGCCATGGGGTGTGCTTTGTTAGGCCTAAATGAGGAAAAAGTTGCTCTCACGTTCCCCCCCTCCCATCATAGAAATAAAAAAGACAAGTAAAATTATTGAAACCCCCCATACCCCACATATTAAAAAAAACAACAACACTGTGGCCGTTGAGAACTCAAGAGAAGGAAAATGGACGTAGTGAGAACGACAGGGAGATGACCACTCCACTGGTCCTCCACAGACAGGAGACAGAGGCAAGAGGTGGCAGTTGAAGTGGTGTCGGCGGTGGGATCTCACTGTGTGATTTTTATATTTGTGTGTGTGATTGGAGGACAAGCAAAGGGTTGACGAAGAGGGAAAAGAGAGAGGGAAACAAAGGTCTAGAGACAGACAAGGACAAGAGAGCAGGGGAAGAACAGGGAGGGGAAGGCGCTGGATGGCCCTTTTTTGCAGAGCGTAGACACTCCCTTTGTATCCTTAGCTCATTCAAATCTACATACACAATATGCAGCTGCCGTTTGGTAGATATATTGGTTTATGTACACAGCAGTGAGAGAACACATGCAAAGAGTATCATAGGAGAATGGGGAGAAATGGGGGCGGGTCAATGTAGAAAGTTGTAAAGGTGCTTTTGCTGTTTTTAATCTTTGGGGCGGTTGTGATGAAAATTGCTTCAAAGCTGTTTTTGTCTTTAAGGTGTGTGTATGTATGGGGGGGGGGGGGGGGGGGGCATCTGGAGGTGTGTCTTGCCTGGGGATGGAGTGACAGGGGAGAGAAATAAGTGGAAGATGTAGGGGGTTTGAGTGAAGATGCTCCATTGATCAATAGTATGTCTCCCTTTCCACCCAACCTGGATTGCAAATGAGAGAAAGAAAAAAAGAGAAAAGTTTAATTATATCAATGTTTTCAATTCATATTTCATAAAGATGTTTCACTAATTAAAGTACTAGTTCAATATTTTGGGAAGTACATTACTGCCACCAGTCAGTTAGCTTAAGTAAGTGTTGTGGTTGTATGGGAGTTATGAGCTGGACAATTTCTTGGTTGGGCACAGTGACTACCTTCAGACTTGTCGTCACCGTTGTTTGGTGACAGGGCCAGACTCACAGGAATAGTACAGCATAACCTACTAAGGTTTAAGGGGTAAAGTGCTTAATAAAAAGGAAAAATACTAACCTCCAGGGTTCCTACGGAGGAGAAGTTTTCGGATTTCATCATAAACAAAGATGAGAAAACTGTAGGGGAACGCACAAAACCACCAGCTAGGCCTGTGGGCAAGACAAGAGAACAAGGATTACAAATAATCCTGAACAGATAATACAATGTGTCTTAATATCAGAGTGACTGCATATGTATCCATGTAATACGTGTAGTAATGGCACTCACTTTAGAGGATACATCCTGAGTGCCACATCCATGCCTGGGCAGTAGGACAGGAAGGCAGCCAGGGCTGTCTCTTCAAACAGGCCGAAGATCAATATCTTGTTCCTGGGTTGAGAAACAAAAAATATTAAAGACGATGCAAAAATTGAAATACGTGTCATTCCTTCTTTAGATTATAATATGCCAAAAAGATAAACTACTGAAAGAACACAGTATATCACAGTACAGTATCTCACCTCATGCCCTGCTGGAACACAGAGTTACGTCTGGTCTTACAAATGATGACATCAGCCCACTGCACAACTACAATACTGACAAAGAAGGCTGTGTGGCATGTGAACTCCACAATCTTCCTCTGCTCGTATGTCTAAGGGAAGGAGAGGACAGATACACAGTAACATGATGTATCAAAACCTGAGAAACACACCTAAAAGTTCACTTAAGCACACAAAAACTACACACTTACCCATTGCTGCCCATAGCTGTCTTCCAGGTCGTTGGTAGAGCGGTCATCCCAATTTAGCCTGATGCCTACTAGTCGACTGGGCAGGAAACCATTTTCAGCTAAGATAACAAAGTAGGCAAAGAAGCCTCCCAGAGCCTGGATCATACCTGAGGAAAAAAACATACAGACAGAGAGATTAAGTTCCAGATTTTTCACTTCCTAAAATCTCATTTTCCCAAACACATTTCAGAAAGTTCCAGACATAATCTGGCAGTTGTTTGTGAACAATAAAAAAGGAGGATAAAGTTGATTTTAACACAAAATTACTTTCAGGCAACCAAGATCAAACGTCAATCCCGACCAAAGACTCACAGCTTGGATCAGCGACAGCATTCTTCATTTCACCTACCAATTTGTCCATAGGCAATGCTGATAAGCCTCTCATTCACCAGCTTGTCCCTGGCTGGGTTCCTGGGCTGACGCTTCATAATGTCGCTCTCAGCTGTTTCATAAGCCAGTGAGATAGCTGGCACCTAAGGGAAGAGGGAGACATGGGAACTTTTAGTACATTTGGACGGGTCATATCAACAGGAGCTGTACTCAGTGATGCCTGTGTGCAAGCGTAGAGCTGTGTTTGTCGTAAAATACGGTGAGTGGTTGATCAGCTCTCACCATGTCAGTTCCCAGGTCAATACAGAGGATGGTGATGGTTCCCAGTGGCAGGGGGATGTTGACAATGATAAAGAACAGGAAGGGGGTGATCTCTGGGATGTTACTGGTCAGGGTATAGGCAATGGACTTCTTAAGGTTGTCAAAGATCAAACGGCCTGAAGGGAGAAAAATAGACGTCAGGTCCTTAGTCCTACTGTTTGAGTTTCTGAAACCACATGTGCATCCACTAATCAAGCATCACATGTTCCAGTTCTGTCCTTGGGGTCTGCTCACCTTCTTCCACTCCTGTGACAATAGAGGCAAAGTTGTCATCCAACAAGATCATGTCTGCAGCTTGTTTGGACACATCTGAGCCAGAGATTCCCATGGCAACACCAATGTCGGCCTTTTTCAGCGCAGGAGAGTCATTCACACCATCACCTGTGACAGCTACAATGGCACCCTGGGAGAGAAGAAGGAGGGTTAGTGATCAGGTCATAAAGCATACATTTATAGAAAAGTTATTTCTGTTAAATGTATTCATCCCTCATTTACCCAGGTATCTTGATTTAAAAAAAGACCTACCGGTAATTATTTTTGCAATCTATGCCAAAGCCAGAGATCTATACTATTCATTCATATGCCCAAAAGATTATTAAACAAGTCAATACTTCATGAATACACTGTTTTAGCGTCATTTTAAACAACGCTGATTGCAAAACATCCTCCATGTTTTCAAGACCTGAACAGATGTATTTCATTTTTACGTTTAAAAAAAAAAATCAGAATTAATTAACTGAAATTTATTAAAATCAAGATAAAAAAGATGGCATTTCAAATTCAATCTAACCACTACAGTGGGGAAAAAAAGATCAGTGAGGGAACCCTAATTCCACAGATAACTAGCGCCATCTGCTGTTGCAAAAGTGTAATGCTACTTAGAAGTCCAGTCACTGAATGTCCACAATGTAATTGCAAGAAAAAAAACATTGTCTTCTATTCAAGCCAATATAAAGCACGAGGACACCACTGCTTGGATTAGATATTTGACTCCTTGTTTAAGTCATACCAATCCTTTATTGTCAATAAGGCATTTTATTATATAAAACAATCTCAGAATGCTCTAACCAGTCTCTGGCAGCCCTCTACAATGATGAGCTTCTGTTGTGGGGAGGTCCTGGCAAAGACAATTTCTGTGTGATTCCTCAGGATGTCGTCCATCTGATCCTGAGACAGATCTTTTAGGTCTGTTCCGTGGACCACACAGGCCTTGGCATCCCTGAGCACACACATTGAAGTGTTGATGTCTCACAATTTAGCATCATTTGTATCCAATGTGTTAGTTCTTGTGTGATCATTCTTTACCTGGGGTTGACCTGGCTGACAGGTATGTTGAGACGAGCTGCAATGTCCTCCACTGTCTCGTTGCCCTCTGAAATGATGCCCACTCCCTTGGCAATGGCCTTGGCTGTAATTGGGTGATCGCCAGTGACCATAATAACCTAACAAGAGTAACAAAAATTACATTTCATTACATGATCTCACAAACACATTTTGACACAGAACCTTACTATAAAACACTGTAAGGAATAAAGAGATCACGTTTTAGGTGTGTACAAAAAAACCTCACCTTGATACCAGCAGATCGGCATTTGCCAACAGCATCAGGCACAGCAGCACGGGGAGGGTCGATCATGGACATGAGGCCAACAAAGCAAAGGTTGTCTGTCTGGAAGTTGACATCCTCTGTGTCAAAGGCAAAGCCCTTGGGGTACTGGTCTTCTGGCAGCAACACATGGCAGAAACCTGGAAGGATAAAGAAGTGTGTGATTTAGTGTTTAATTTTTTATGTGAATCAACCCAGACCTTCTATCCCTACTTCAGAAAAGTACATTCACTCTTGGCCTAGTTTTAATAATTCAACATATCTTAAGCTGACAAATAAAATGCTTAGCATATGATCTTGAGCTGTTGCAGATTTTGGAAGTTGTCAAAATTAATAAATTGCTGTCACCTCTAGTGTGAAGTGTGGAATTTTTACACTAATAAAAGCGCACCACTACTAATGCAACTGGTGTCCTTAGAGTGACATATCATAGCTGTCCAATCACTGTTGCAGAACAAAACATTTCTAAATTTGATTTGGGTGATTTTAATTTTTTTCATACTGAAAGATGTTTCTTTTGGGGTTGAGAATAGTATTTTACTAGCCTGACAAACCAGACTTACATCAAGATGTTGGGTCTGGGAACTCACCATTGGCAGGGCTCAATCCGAGGGGCGGGATGAACTTTTTTCTTTCAAATCCCCTCTGCACGCAATAGAATAGCGCAGTGCTACAACCAACCAGAGCAACGCTCGTTGTGACATTAAACTTTTGACGTTTCTGGTGACTCTAAACACAGCTTCCTTTTTTAACAATAACTTCAATGCTTAACGCCAAGTATTCCAGAGTTGTGGAATCGGGTATGGCTGCAGCCTGGTCCTCCCGTCTCATGCCCTTCCGGCTATGCGGAACAGTCGCAACTCTGCCGACACAATGTGATTGGCCTGACCAGAAATGTTTTTTCCAGCTCTAAAGCTAATGGTGAGTTGCTAGACTGACTCTAGCTGCAAATTACTTTTGCTGCCGTCTAGATTTCCTGGCTAGTATTTTACCTTTTGTGGTAGAGAAACCATTAAAATCCTTAGACAATTAAAAACAAATTGTCACAAAGGTGAAAACAGCTGTTTTTCTTTTTTGTTGTGGAGATAAATGTTTTTTGCTGGACAGTACTACAAGGGTATAGGTCAAATAAGCTATTCAGTATGACTATTTGTTTTCCCATCAAGTTAAATTAAAGGAATGTTGCATTTTTTGTTAAATGGAAATATGTTATAGTATGGGAAATTACTACATAAAGTGGAAAAGACATTTTCCAATTACTCTCATGACTAACTAAAATCCCATTTTTTTCCTTTTTAACCTAAGGTCATGCTCATACTGTATTTACGTTACCGGTCAAAAGTTTGGGGTCACTTAGAAATGTTCATTGCACTCTATTATAGACAGAACATCAGCTCAGATCAGTTGCAATTTTTTAACCAGGGCAGCAGTTTTCAGATTATATTATGTGCTTGCATAAGTGCAAAAAGGTTCTCCAATGTTTTCTCAGTTAGTTTTTTAAAATGATATCAGATAAGTAAACAGAATGTGCCTTTGGAACATTGGATGAATGGTTGCTGATAATGGGCAATGTAGATACTGCATTAAAGTTCAGCCACCCACTCAGATCAGTTGGTATTCTGTCTATAAAGGAGTGGTATGGAAATTTGTAATTGACTTTAAACTTTTGACCGGTAGTGTACATTAAATTACATTTCATTTAGTTGATCCTTTTATCCAAAGTGACTTCCAATAAGTGCATTCAACCATGAAGGTACAAATTCAGATCAGCAAAAATCATATAGAAGAAGTAGATCTGCTTCAAATAAGCCAAACTACAAAGTGCCATGTGTAATTGCAACATGTAAATGCAATTTTTTACTATTATATGTAACCATCATCTTCTGATCCAAGATGCAGTCAGAAGAGATGTGTGTTTAGCTTGCAGAAGACGTGTAGACTTTAAGCTGTCCTGATGTCAATGAGGAGATTGTTCCACCATTTAGGAGCAATCTCTCCAGTTCTATCTATCTTTACCCAGTACTCTCTCTCCCAGTCCTCCCAGCTCCATGTAGGCATTCTGGAAAGCTTCCTTCAACTCCTCATCCATAGGTTGCTCCTTCCCCTGCACCAGGATGGTGGTACAACGGTCCAAGATCCTCTCTGGGGCTCCCTTCATCACCAGCAGGTAGCGGTTGTCATTGGGATCCTCTGTCTCATGTACTGAGAGCTAGTGGAGGAGAACAGAAAGTTAATGGGATTAACAGGATGTTTGTGCACACGTGGGTTTAATTTTGTGTAAACAGCTGTAATGCAACATGTTACTTACCTGGTATTTGTTGGTGGAGTTAAAGGGGATCTCAGCCACTTTCTTGTTCCTATCCCTCATTGCCCTGACTGAGCCGCAGGAAAGCTCGATACACTTCAGCAGGGCTGACTCTGAGGCATCGCCGGCCACGTCACGCTTCAGGATGGGCAGTGAGTCTTGTCCTGCTTTGAACTGAGCGCGGTTACACAGTCCAGCGACACGAGCCAGAGACAACCATGTCACTGAGCTCTTGTCAAAAGAGGCACCTGGAGCGGGAACAGAAGAGTGAGTATTATTAACCTTCATCATTCCTAGTGATCATTTATCCATTGAACAGTAGTAACATATTCCATCAGCTGTATGCCCTGTCCTAACTTACCAGACTGGTCCTCAGTGGTGTCGGCCTCGTGGATCTGGTTGTCAAACCACATGTGGGCCACAGTCATCCTGTTCTGGGTCAGGGTGCCCGTCTTGTCAGAGCAGATGGTGGAGGTGGAGCCTAGGGTTTCCACAGCTTCCAAGTTCTTTACCAGGCAGTTCTTCTTAGCCATACGTTTGGCAGTCAGGGTCAGACATACCTGCAGACAAATAAATGTATGATGTTAAATAATGCTAATTATCATTGTGTTTGAATGTATCACCTATGAAGCTCCAAAATAGAATTTCTTGATACCAAGTAAAGGGAGTTCATGGTACAATTAAATATGACGTAACCAACTAAATATATATTTTGAATAGCACCTTTCAAAATTAAAGAGAAATGCAATAAAAAATAGCACCAAGGCTATGCAATACTTAAAAGCCTGAGCTAATTGGAACATGAAATGCTAATTGTAAGTATAGACAATATTAGATTAGATTAGATTAGATTATACTTTATTACTACAATCAGGAAACAAACACAAACAAAGGAAATAAAATTAAGAAAATGTCATGTATCCAAAGAGAAACTAATGAGCAACGACAACAGTATGCAAAAAATATACCACACAATACCAAAGTATCAATTTCAGGAGCAATTGAAAAGGGCCAAAGAAGTATCTTATACAGTATATGTCCACTTACAGTGACTGTGGCCAGCAACCCTTCAGGCACATTAGCCACGATGATGCCAATGAGGAAGATGACAGCCTCCAGCCAGGTGTAACCCAGGATGATGGCCAGGATAAAAAAGGTGACGCCCAGGAAGACGGCCACACCTGTGATGATGTGTATGAAGTGCTCGATCTCTTTGGCGATGGGGGTTTTGCCAGTCTCCAGGCCAGAAGTCAGAGTAGCAATGCGACCCATGACTGTGCGGTCTCCGGTGCAGATAACAATGCCACGAGCTGTGCCTGGTTTGGAAAAAGAACAGAAATAAAATGTAAAATAGAATTTGCAACATCAGTACCTGTATGATTAGTCCTATAAACAAAAACAATCCCAGTTAAACTATTATTATTACATTTTAGTATAAGAGTATAGTTCGGTGTAAACTTTATTACTTGCCTCAAATTAGTGGATTTAATTCAAACCATAGGCACACCAGGCTATGCTAGCATATAATACTATTGCTATGGTGACCATACCTTCCACACAGTTGGTGGAGAAGAAAGCAACGTTTCGGGTCTCTAAGGGGTTGTCATGGGTACAGTCAGGTGACCTGCTCTGAGGTTCTGACTCGCCTGTTAGGGAGGAGTTATCGACCTAATGGGACACAGAAAAAGTAAAACATGTAGTTTCATACTACAAAAAGCAATGAATTTGAATATATGTGTGTGTGTGTGTGTGTGCGTGTGCACACACCTTGCAGCCATGGGCAGAAACAACCCTGATGTCAGCAGGGATCCTGTCTCCTCCCTTCACTTCAATCAGATCTCCACCCACCACTTCTTCAGCATTGATCGTTACTTTCTCCCCCTCACGGATCACCAAAGCTTGCTGCAAAGAGATATCAGTGATGGTGAGAAAACACACACACACACACACACACACACACACACACACACACACACACAGACACACACAACACACACAGCACACACACACACACACACACACACACACACACACACACACACACACACACACACACACACACACACACACACACACACACACACACACACACACACACGACTCTAGAGAAACATGGTCTCTTAAAATATGGGAAGTTACAGCAGAACGCAAAGAGATTTTCCATCCCTTTATGTGAATTTAACTTTCTGACTAAAAATACAGTAGGCAAAAGGAAATTCAATCATTAATTTTTATTATTTCCACTTGTGCTTTTCCTACTTTGATAAGTCCAAATGTCGTCCGTGAAAAAGGTATATATCCAGTATGCACCCTCTATCTCAGTGGCAGGCAGAACATAAAGTGTGTCAATTTACATGACTTGCTAAGTCACATTAACTGGGTATTTCCAACCCATCATTTCTGTTGTCTTTCAAACATCCTAAATTCCTAACATATTCACTTTAAAGGCTATATAGTCAATGTTCCCTTTCCAGAGGAAATCTAAATAAGCTTTAACTCATACGTTGATTTCTTTTGAGCAAACACATATTTACCTGAGGCACCATGTTCTTGAAAGACTCCATGATTTTGGAGCTCTTGGCTTCTTGAAAGTATGAGAAGCAACCAGTAATGACAACGACAGCTGTGAGCACAATACCTAGGTACAACTGGAGAGAGAGACAGAGACAGAGAGACAAACATATGTAAGTGGCACTGGATCCAATAGGTGTGATGCTAAAATCCCTTCGCCATTTCTGGTTGTAATTCAGAGTCAGAAGTGTGATGGATGCGTTAATGAGGTGTGTAGATGGGCCAGTGTGTGTATGCATGTGTGTTTGTTTCTTTGTTTATTTAGATCCCCACGTGTGTGATTTGCTCACATTGTCTCCTGCAGGTTCGTCCTCAGTGGCTGCCTGGATGGCGTAGGCCAGGAAGCAGAGGATGGCTCCGGTCCACAGCAGGATGGAGAATCCACCAAACAGCTGGCGACAGAACTTGACCCACTCCGGGGTGGTGGGAGGAGGGGTGAGAGCATTGGGACCATCTCTGATCAAATACTCTGCTGCCTTGGCATTAGTCAACCCCTGGAGGGAGCACAGAAGAATTGGGATGTCTGATTAGCTGAGAAAGGCAGGTCTACACTAATGCAAAGCCAACTAAAGCACACAGTTTGTTTGAGTTTGTTAACATTCTCATATTTCTTTAGTATGTCTTTGGGGTTTAGGGGACTCTTGGTTTGGATTGCCATTTGTCTGTAATAAACTAAAAGAAGTATGCTACGTAGTGGCCAACTGGAAAAAAATCTCAAACCATAGCTGCAACACGGAGAGAAATTAATAAAATCAACTCACCTGGACAATGTCAGTATTGAATTTCCTGCATACTTCCTCTATGGACATCTTATGTTCCGTCTGAAAACAAAATAAAATACAGAGATGATCTATACTGCATGGATCAGTATGTTTAGTAGTTGCCATTTTTTGCATGCAAGGAACATTTGTAAAAAATAGTCCAAATTGAAAAAAGTCATATGCTAATATGCAATGAAAAGGAGTTTTGAGCTTTTTTTTTAGCAATTTTAGAACATCCAATGACTTAATGGCATTCAAATTAATTGGAAATGTACTCCATGCATGCAGTTCACCTGAGAGATAAGAGTATCAGGGCAGCCAGATTTGGCAACCCAGTTGTCTGATTCTTGCACTGGGATGTGGGATCAAAGTGATGACCTCCTGATAACAAGCCACCCCTCTTACCAAAAAAAAATACATTTGTTTTGGCCTGCATGAAATGATTCCCCTTCTTTCCAATAAAGTTGGTGTCAATGCAAGAAGATGTTCTTCAAAAGTTGAAAATCCCAAAAATGCATTGATGGTATATAAAAATCTTTTGAAATAATGAGGGAACTGTATGTGTCAAATTAATCCGTTTTTGACAGACTGGATCAAAAGTGAATTAGTATCAAGCCAACATTCAGTTCCACAAGTATTCAGAGATAAGAAAAAGCTTTACTTACAATGGGCACTTCCTTCTTCAGATCATCCATGTCCTTGGTTGCCCCCTTCTTCTTCTTGGGGGATTGGTCAGCTTTGTCCTGTGTGGTGGCAACGCGGTAACTGTCTGACCGCCCATACTACAGACACACACACATGTTTTATACATGCCTTCGGACTAGATTAAGGAAATAGTAGCATGTGCGCCCTTGTGTATAATCTTAAGTGGTCTCTGGGCTAATACATGTTTATCAAACAAACTATACTGTACTTAAAATGCATTAAATGCTTTATTGTTCAGAGAGCTCTACTGTCTGGCATTCTAACAGTATGTACCAGTAAATGACTGCAACCAAAATAAAGCCAGCGGGCTTTATTGAATTCCCCTTGAGGTTTCTGTCTTGCACTATACAGTAAATACGTTGCACCCTTGTGAAGTGGCCTTGTGAAGTAGCCTGTATTTTGTAAATCATTCTCAGTTGATGAGGAGGATGTTAGATGAATAGCATAAATATATAAAAACAAATTATTATAAGAATTATTTAAGACGTGAAAGATAAATGCAGTACCATGGTAGCTTAGTTTTTTCTGTACAAAAATATCTACATTAAAGGATGTGCCTCCTGTCTACCCTGCCATATTCATTTGATCTCCACTGGTCAAAAATTGCCTCTCTGATGTCACCAGCCTTATGGACACATCAAACTGTAGGTTTGAACTAATCACTTCTTGGTCTTTTTCATTTATGTAGCAGGGAGACTTAAGAGAGAGAGCAGAAAAACAGAGAGTATACACATCAAAGGCTTTCTGATTAGATTCTAGTATGTTCTACACTATAATACCAGATAGGCTACATCAGAGACGGTCTGTTGTCCCCAGGTACTGTCTTACTATAACTGTCCCCTCCCCAGAAAATTAGATAATGTTGTTAAAATAGCCATGAGCAGATGACTAATCACCACGCTTTTCTAAAATATTGCACATTCTAGTCCTTCTAGGTTTATTACTGTAACTGTATAACTGTAACGATAGTCTGCTGCCCAAAAGGAGAAAAGATTGACTGGGCCACATCATTACAAACGTCTGTCATCAAAGGTTAGAGGTGACATGGAGAGGCAAGAAACAATCCCTCCCAGGAGGTGTGATCTGGTCCTCGTGATCAGGCCCTTCCCTGACACAACTAAGTCATCAAGGAAACTTCCCTTGGTGGCAGATCAATACAGTCAGATATACACTGATGGGTTGACAGAGTAGCAAAGTCCAGCTGATGTGGAAGCCACATAATTGATCCTGAATCCGACAGAAACATCAATGCCTATCAACTAATAATCAACAACAATGCTTTTAATTAAGGTATGTGTCTCAAAAAAAGAAAAAGGTTTAAGATTTAATAGACAACTTAAATTAGATAAGCGGTACTGGTTGTGCGTTCCTTCACAGAAAATCAAAAAACACCATCTAGTGGCATAACCAGGTAGTACCATTATTAGGAGTGTAGCATGCAAATGTAACTGCTGCTCAACTACTTTGTTTGCATCTAACATCCTAGTACAGATATAAACTACAAAGGAACAAACTGATCCTGTACTTTGACATAATACTAGTTTGTTCACTTTTAAAATAAATCGGTAACTAATCAAACTTAAATATTTACCACACCAAAACACACACACAGCTGCAGTGTAACAAAATGTGACTAACAAAGATAAACTTGCAATTTTTTATACTTTGGGAACTGTAATTGCACTGCTGTTGTGTAAAACTATTGTGGAAATGTGTATGTTGACAAAGACCTGTCTTTCTGGTTTGTCATTATAAAAAAAGGCTTCGTGAAACATCACGTGAATGACAACTCTCACTTGCATAATAGTATAGTGTAGGCTGCTCAAAAGCCATTGCTGAATTCAACGCGAACAATGAAACCATTCGTTCAAGCATGTCTGTGGGAAGGAGCTGTTTGACCTGACTGCAAATACACACTCAATCACACACACATGCAAGCACACACAGTTCTGCAACAAAAGAGTAGGTGAGCAAACCTCCTGCCGCAGCAAGACCAGGCAGGCCTGCTTAAAGCACAGACTGATGCAGTGGAAAAGTACTGCTGCTCATCCCCTCTGAGACAAACTCTGAATATGTGTTTGTTTGTGTGTGTGTGTGTGTGTGTGTGTGTGTGTGTGTGTGTGTGTGTGTGTGTGTGTGTGTGTGTGTGTGTGTTTTTTAGCAAGCGCGTACGTGTGGTGGTGTTGATTGGCATAAATATGCATGAATTATATGTACTGTATGTATTATACATTAGAGAATAACTGGATGTATGACAGCTCCATAAGTATATTTAGCAATCTAGGTGTTGAATAATATAGAACGTTTATAAAAAATTACTTCTAATCAGCTGTCAAATAGGCACCATAATCTCACAGATGACAGACTGGCAGGTGTGTAAGTGTTCGTTTGTTGGAATAACAGTGTTGCTGTGGCTAGTTTGAGTTGTCCAGAGACAAAGAACAACCAGGCAAACACACATTAAGAGAGCCTTGTCTGCATAACGCCCCACCTGCACACTGAAATTGATAACATAAATATGGACACACCTATGGGACACACACAGGTCTTTCCCTTTCTCTCCCTACCACACACACACACACACACACACCTAGACAAAAGATGTGGTTGGTAAAGAGACGGAGAGTTCCAAACAAAGCGATATGTGGTGAAAAGTAGTGACATGGAGAGATGGATGGTAAGGGGGTGGATGACAGACACAGTTGGGCACATGGAAAGGGAGACAACAGTGGGAGGTGAGAAGCAGAGACAGATAAAGAGTGGGAGAGACATGTGGAGAAAGGGACAGAGAGTGAGTGATAGAGAGAAGAGCTGTTGTCACCCTTATCTTATGCCTCTAATTTGATATTGTATCAGTGTTTAACCAGAAGTGACCCCACTCTAATAGATTGTGCAACCTTATTAATTGTGTGTGTGTGTGTGTGTCACTTTGAGTATTTGTTGTCATATGCTAAGAGATTAAATTCCCACCCCGAGTGTCTGTGTATGTACGTTTGCACATGTGAATGAATAGTTTTCATTGTTGATCATTTTCAGAGTACCGGTATGTTGAGTGCATACCTGGCTTTGTGTGGTGTGTGTGTGTGTGTGTGTGTGTGTGTGTGTGTGTGTGTGTGTGTTGTGTGTGTGTGTGTGTGTGTGTGTGTGTGTGTGTGTGTGTGTGTGTGTGTGTGTGTGTGTGTGTGTGTGTGTTAGCTTCTCCTTTTGCCCCCTTCATACAACACCCTGCTGCCTGATAAGCTCTGTCCTTGTTGCACCTACAGCATAATGCTTTTTGCAAAAACATGAAAAACTATATGTCTGTCAACATTTGTGTAAACACTGTATCATAAATTCCTTTAACTACGTAAATACCATACATATCCACGCTCCTTATATTTCTTTTATTTATATTTCTTCTCTAATATTTATATACTTCTTGCAACTGTAACACAGAATTTCCCTTTGAAGATCAATAAAGTATTTCTGATTTCAAATTTTAATCTGTTAAGATTGTAGTTAGTGGGTGGTATTCACGGCTCTCTCTAAATAGCCGTCTCTGTTATCTCTACCCTGATTTTAATTATTCAGCAGAGAAAGAGAAAGTCTATATTGTGTACACAATTTGAGTAGCCTGTGTATTACAATTTGAGTAGCCCTACATCTGGTAGGAAACATCAAAGTGTGCCTGCCTGTGTGTGTCTTTGTGGGAGTCTAGCTGTCTCACACAGCTCTGGGTAATGTAATGAGAAAGGAAACAGAGACTTGTGGCTGGAATTACAGACGCTTGCTCTCCCACAAATGCACACTGACAAACAGACTGATGGACAGACACATCTTGGACATTGTCAGATTGCTCCTCTATGGATTACATAGTGCAATCATTTACATCCAGTTACATGTTGTGTTATTAGAATCTGCTTAAAATAGCAATAATTCAACAAAGTCAATTGCTTCACTGATCTGGTTGTGTGTTTGATTTGATACTAAATTATTCTGCAGGCCTCCTCTGGCTAAACAAAGTAAATCTTGCATTTTTTACTCAGGTGAGTATTGGCATGGTGATGAAGCTCAGCAGTGGCCCAGTACTCCTTGGATCCCCTGATGGGATCAGGGACAAGTAAAATTGATGCAACTGTAACTGTTTTCAATGCTGTATAACAAAGACGGGCAATTGGTTCAAGAAATTGGTGTGTGTCTGTGTGAGCAGAGGTGAGTCATTTTGTTGGCTACAGTCCATATGGGCACGCATTGCGGCAGAGAAAGAGGGAGGGAGATGTTGAGTGAATGAGAGAGAGCAATTGTGAACCGAGTGATTGTGAAATAATACCGCAAGATAGTCCTGAGAAGGAAAGAGCTGCCACTCTTATGAAGAAATGTAGAATGGAAGTATATTAGAACTGGCTATGTTCAAGTCAAACTTTGACTTCTTACGTACCATAAAACTACACCTCTGTAATTTCTTTTGGCGAACTGAAATCTATCTATCTCTGTTATGTTGTGCACATCATGTACCTACTAAGAGTCTTGATAGTGGCACCTGAGAGAACTATCATGTCGAGCATTTTAACTTCGAGGCATGGGTTTGACTGGGACTGGCATGAGGTCTTTTCTTTACAGTTAATCGCACGCATAGGGACAGCTTTAACAGAAAGAACTGATGTGCATATATATACAAATGCACGTTTCTCTTCATGTGGAACTCTTATGAGGAAGTGGTTTGTAGGTGGAGAAATACCCCACTGCTCCATTTTATAATTCCGGCACAGTTATTTGTCATCATGAGTCTAAACTTCCTCTTTGTACAGAGCAGCCAAATGCATGGATCTCATCAGGTACTCTGCACTGACTATGTGAGGGCTGCACTGGGCTATTTGTGTCATCATTGCTAATTTCACTTGTGCTCTGGGCTCTTGGAAACTGTTTTAGAAAATGTGAAGCCAGTGATGGTCTGGTCTCATCCATGTCATCTTCTCTTGTAGTTCTGTCAGACGGCTGAGGCTGCAGGTTGACGGCCCCTGTCTTCAGTCTGGCCTGTTGCTTAGCTCATTCACAACAAATGGTAAATGGTGCCATTGTGAACGTGCATCTATTAATCATTCATTTTTTATTTGTGACACACAATCTTACAAGGTACAATTCCAGCTCCTTCAACTTGTGCAAGATTCATCATAAAGCAGAATGTGGCCCCCAGATCGGCACACAGAAAAAAAGAGTTACCAGGTTGAATGGCGCCGGCAATCCAGGATCCAGCCAAGGTAAGACGAAAGGACACCACAGCTAAGCTACCAACATCCCGCTGAAAACTGACGCAGGCACTGAGGGCACCCAGCTCACTGCCCAATGCCTGCACAATGGACAGCGTAGGTTTGTCTGTCTGTCTGAAAGGCCTATGTACTTTCACAGTAGAAGTATTAAAAATGGCAGCGGTTTGCATGTAATTTAGGTTTTTAAATTAATAATGCATTGTTGACAATTCAATGTATTAAAACTGGATCTCCACCACATGTTGATGTCCCTCTCTATGAATTGTTAAATAAACAGTGTGGGGGGAGGAGGGACCCCCACAATGTAAAAAGGTAGAAAGATATGAACACACAATTTTAATAAACAAATATTGCATGTTATAATGTGTGCTGGTTTGTAATTCAATTTTAGCATCTGTCAGAGATGTGGACACCCTTTTGATGACATAATTCCTTGTCATACCTTTTGTACTAACTATAAAAAACTAGCCAACCATTTTATTAGATGGGTTACAAATACCTTGTCATTTCTCTTAATAAAGACTGGATAATACAGGTAAGAGTGCTTTCTTGGGTGTAAAAAAAGTGACTTGATTTGGGACTTGACTTAACCAAGGACTCAACTTGATTTGACATAACCTGGGATTTGACTTGCCCCCAAACAATAACTCAAGACTTACTTGGGACGTGAGCAAAGATGACTTGGTCACAACACTGGCAATTGTAGATATGATAATATGCATGTGGTGTGCATATGGGTGTCGTTGGGTGCATGTGTGTGTGTGTGTGTGTGTGTGTGTGTGTGTGTGTGTGTGTGTGTGCGACCTTGCAAGGTCATCGGGCCATCTGCTGTTTCTTGCAGCAGGATGGCTGGGCTCTGGGCCACAGTGGGGGCTCAGGCTGTGGACCGAGGGACATAGCTGTTGGGATTAGCTAGTCTGATTACTACACTGGATTAGCCCATGCGCTTCATCCTCTCTTTGTCTTTCCAGCTCTTCTTTTTCTACAATTCTCTCTTACAAAAAAATCAAATGCATAAACGCCAGTTCCACATCCATCATTAGGTCTTTGGTTTGTTGGTGAATGTCTTCTAACACTACTGAGTAAACTAATGGATTAGATATACTATTATATATCTAACATACTTTTAATGATTAAGATTTGACTGCATTGTAAAAGAGACTGTTAAGATAGTATTTTTTACTTATCTGTATCAGCCTTGAGAGTGAGACGAAGGCTTTTTATCTTTCTATTTAACAGAGTGTGCAGACATCAAAAGAAGGAGGTTGCAGATATCAGACATAAAGAAGAAAGGGAAAAGATGGTATAAAATTGTTCTGGTACAACAGTCCCCAGGGGACGTTCTCTTACGACTGTGTGGCAGTTAAAATTAAACAAGTACACGTGATGAAGTAATCCGATTGAATAGTATACTTATATAGAGAAATAAAAAGATTGTGGTCGCTTAAGAGTACTAAGAGAAAATCTTAATCTCTAAACCACATAAACACAAAGAGACAGGTTAAGAGGAACTCTCTTTAGCTCTCCAAGCATATGCATTGTGCTCTCTACTCAACCAAAGACAACCTAAACTTCAAGTCGAGGTAGTTGGTGCTTGTACCCAAAACGGCATGTCACCATGCTGTGAGAGAGGGCATTTTAGGACTCAGCATGTAGCTGATCAAACAGATATGTCCATGATGTGTATGCACGCACATTCATACACACAGCTATTGACTGTACAACTAAAACAAATATCCTTTTGAATATGAGATTTTAAAGCACATGTCGCTTTTTGATTCCAAACCAGGATCTAATGTGCTCACAGTTCAGTATGTCTAAATGAATGAAAAATCATTCACAATTCACTATTTAGAAATAACATTATTGTTGAACAACAGCATTACATGGTAACAAGGTGACAATCAAATACAGCAAGGTTTTGTAAAATTATCTGTTTTAAATTTGAACAAGCCTTTGTCCATTGTGGCTGCATATTGTTACACTTTGTGCTTTGATGTATTCACACATGCACACATACACACATAGACACATCTCCAGGACAACACACAGAATTAGTCATGTTGTTGTTGTAGTCAGGCAACCTAACCCCTCTGAATCGCTCTCATTATGGGAGACCATAAACACATCAATGTTGGAAAACTGTTAGTCAATCACTGTGTCTATTGTAATCCTGTTTCGAAGTAATGTATGAAGGAGAAAGCAATGACCTTTACATTTTATTAGCATCACGCAAGCTGCTACTGAGCACACAGCTCAGGCTTTGTCCTGTTCCACTAGCAAGGGGGCTAAATCCTGTGTTTTTGCAAAAGCTAAAAAGAAATCTGCACTCTATCCTTTAGCAGTACTCTCACTAAGGACATTGCCCTCATTATAGTGAATTTTCATTGATCAAAGGCCGACAAGAGGCTTGAAGGGGACAATGAAGAATCACTTCAAAGGTCACCATATTGACCTTAATTGACCCCTAGGCCACAAGGCAAAAAGATCCCATCTGGCTGTGCGGTCAGAGATCATTGATTAGATCCTGTGTGGGTGTGCTTTTCTATTGGTTCCTGCAAGGTGTGGGACAGATCAGCTGTGGTACAGTGCAACCTATCAGCATAAGGCAGCAGGTGCAGTGGGGAGGGATGTGCAGTACTCTGCACCAAACTGAGGGTTGGGCCTCTGCAGAGGCCACACACATCCAACTCTTGAACTGCCGTCCACTGACACCTTCTAACATCTTCTCTATCACTGCACACACCTCACTAGTGCAACTGCCAATATAAAAGAACAAACTGTTCTAGAAACCTTTACATCATGACACAGGGAATTACTGAGTCTAATCGAAGTCCTATAGGGATCTTGGCACTAAAAGGAGCGCCTCCTCAGCCATATTGCATTTAAAGTAGCTCAAATACACCCTTCGTCACCAGCCTGTATGACCTTTTGACAAAGCCTCAGTGCTGCTACTACACCTTTATCTCTCTATAGGCCCCCATCACTCCTGAGGCACCGGCACACTTACACCACACCTCTCCACCATCACGCTCAGCCTTCAGTCAATGTCCCATGAAGATCATTCAGCCAACCACATCCTCTCCCTAGCCCATCTGTCTCCTGCCCCCCTGATAACCAATCCCACAATGCACAGCAAGAGGAAACAGGAGCTATGGTAATGTGAGCTTTGGGTCATTATCCTGTAACAAGATACAGCCAGGCAGCTCTCCCCCACCAGCCTCTGTCATTTTAAATCCCTCTCTCATTCTCACTCTACACCTGCAGACCAGCCACTACTGCCCTTCCTCCCTCTCTCTCTCTCTCTTTGTCCCTCTTCCTCTTTCAGCAATGGCACCCTCCCCCATCAGTGTCACGTGTCTGAAGGTGAAAATCTCCTCCTATAGTCTCATCAGCACCAGCCATTTATAGCTGCGCCAATGAAGAGGGAAGGATGATTGCTCATGTGTAGTGTGTGATTGAAAAGGTATTTCTTAGAGATACTCTGGCACAGAGATATAGTCTAAATTTGGCAGACAGAATGTACCGGTTGACTCCCTAGCATCCCTGACACATGCCCAAGCTTTGCTCTATAGCATCACTGCTGTCTCTAAGCCCCTTCCTTTCTGTGTGCTCCTCGTGCCAGCCTATCACAGCTCTTTACAGGGAATTTCCACACCAGAGGCCCCGCCCCCGGTTTGACGCAGAAGGCACGTCGCAATTTATGCCCCCTGCGGCCTTGGGAAAGGACAGCTGGCAATGCCATCGCACAGTGCGCCAGTGCAAAATTCGCATAAAAAATGCAGAAAGAGCGAGAAGGAAGTGCGATACTCGGTACACGTATCCATTCATCAAGCCATCCCCTCATCCATCTATCCATCCATCCTCTTTGTCTTTCAGGGTGACCTCAGCAGGCATCGAGTGAAAGTCAAGGAAACACCCTTCACAGACCGCCATGACGCTCTTATTCTGTTTTTAAAATGCCAATTTCTAGAGAGCTGTAGCATCTTCCGAAGTGACACACCATTCCCTTCCACATAGCAGCAGTTGCCTACATGCGCAAGCTGTCCCATCCCTTTTGACGCAGTCCCCCCCCTAAATCCTACATCTTGAACGTCTCTACCGGCAGAAATGCTTGTGTAACTGCGATGACATCGGCTTGTACTGCCTCTACAGCTGCAGATATATCTCAGCACCGCAAGGTCCCTTGTCTGCAGAGACCTGCCACCCCATCTTTCAGCAGACAAACCGCGGTCGGAGATTAAAAATCCCAACCCTTTACGCAAGATGGAGATGGAGCAGAAATTGCGCAATGGCTCACACCGAGAGTTGAGTCCGCGCCTTGACATTTTCCGGGAAGGCTGTGTTTTTCCACTAGCCTCATCTGATTCATTTGCATGACGTTTATCTATATAACAGGAAACAGAAAATATGTTTTTAACGGTGCGCACAGCCAATAGGGTATCTCATAACGTAGCCTAAAAGTAACAAGCACATCGTGTTCCTGATGTACTGGACGCATAGTTTCTTTAATCTATAGTGTGTAACTGTGCTCACTGTCGGTGATTATCAAGATCCGTTATATCACAAATTAAAGGGGAAATAAGCTGGTGAGGCGCTTATTCCCGGTAACCGCATTATGACGCATGGGTCATTGAGGGTGCTGAGGATGAGACTCCTCCGCTGACAGCGTCCAATGTAAGGACGCGATGGCCACAGCATCTCCCCGGTTAAATGACAGATGCTTCTCCTCTGCTAAACTAGACCGGAGATAGGGCAGTGCCAGCGGGGTTTAAAGCAGGAGATGACATGAGAGGGATGACGGGGGGCAACGAGGGCATGAAGGACATCACAGTACATCGTGTTCATTCATCACTGAGGAAGTCATATAGCATAACGTAGCTAAATGTGTGCCTTCATATGTTAAAAAAAAACACAGGCCAATGGTAGGTACACAGAATAGGTTTCTAACTGCAACCCCCTCCCTCTCCCCCACACGAGAGCTCTCGGTAAGAATAAACCGATTAGGCCTACCGTGACTGGCAAGGTTATAGTCAAAGTAAGGCCTATCAGAGACCTGAAATACATATGACACACTGACAACCTCTAAACCACACACCTAATCTAGCCTACTTGTGACACACTGGCGTCGGTTTCCATTCATATTTGATCTCGGTGCCTAGTTAAATTGACTGAGTAAGTGAGAGAAAAGGACATCAGCCAATAAGATGTCGATATATTTATTCAAGTAAAACAGTAATTGTATTCAAGTCAAAACCAGGCTAAATATCAATTTAAAGTGAGCTGTTAAATTCCGCTGCTTTCTATAGACGCACTAGACAGGAGCTACTGCTACATCAATTTGTCGCAGTCTAGGAGACCTGGGCAAAACATAGTTCCGCATAAGAGTCAATGCCACTCAAACAAGATTCCCATAAAGGAAAAAATGGCATCACGTCAGCCCTTCCTCGTCATGAGTAAAATATCAGGCTACCGCTCATTTCTCAGGTCACTTCAGGAGGGCTACAACGCAGTTAAAAAGTTGGAATCGTCAGTCTTACCCCCATGTTGACGCAGTCACTCTTCTCCTCTCAGGTGATGCACGGCTTGAGAGGTGTCAGCCCCTCGCGTTGAATTATATCAAAATGGCTTGCCTTGAAAAATAAAAGAGAATATGCTCAGTTTTCAGGGGTGCTTAAATGAAAAATGAAAAATACGTCATGGCAGTTATCTATAGATCTGACAAACTGTTTGTCTTTGGTTAAATAAACGGCCTCTCAAACCTTCCAAAGGGTTAGGCTACAGTTTTTTCCCCGTAAGACGTCTTTCAAATGGATTGCGGTCTCAAGCGGAGCATCACGCGGGGACGGGTTTCCTTCCTCTGCTCTCTGATACTTGCGGTGAAAGACCGGCGAAACTACCAAGCCGCACTGCTACCTTTTCAGGACTTGATCTCCCTCCGCGGCGCTGCCGGTTACCGCAGTACTCCTTTAGCCACACCACTCCGCCAGTGGAAGAAGCGCCGCCTTGCAAATGAGTGACTCGACTCACGCATCTGGCCAATCATAATTCGGAGTGTCTCATCGGTGATGGGATGGCTGACCAATTGGTTTCGTTTCAGTCTTTGAGCGGGCCAATAGAAGGGCCATTCTGCCCCTCCTGCTTTACTGCAGAATTCCGAGGCTTGCAGCCAACAGCATCGTGAATCTCTAGGCTGAAATTTCATATAAATGGACGCACAAGGTTAGATCCTAGTTGTCGTGTATTTGTTTGTTCATCATGCAAAGTATTTATGTAACATAAAATAATGGATTTGTGTGCATCAATGCATGTGATAAGCATCCTTGGATGTCTCTTCGGCCGCGTTGGTCCTGTCATGAGCATGATGTGCACCTCGTCACTTCAGTAGTGGCCTTGGTGCAGCAATAAAGCCTGTGTGTGTGTGCGTGTGTGTGTGTGCGTGTGAGAGAGATAATGTGAAAATGCAGATCAAAAAAATACATGAAGTCAGAATTATATTTAATCGTATTAATTCACACTTTACAGTAATACCATTGTTGTATTATTGCACAGCAGGGCGGCTGGAGTCAACCTGACTGCCAGTGCATCAGGTGTACAGTTTAGACGGTGCAGAGTCAGCACTTTTAGCTAATGTGGAGAGACTTGCACTCACTGGCAAAGGTAAAACTGACATGGGCATAGACCTACCTCAGTGGAAGTAAATAATCAAATCTGGCTTGTTTCAGAACTATAATCTGGGGTCTTTAGAGTTCCTACTCTACTTGACATTTATGTGGGCAGTTGTAAGAATCTTAAGTACTGATGACGTGGGATTGGCTGCCTTAAGTATAGATGTACCAACAGAGGAATAATCTTGTCTAACAAATCAGACTACATTCTTTAAACACTAGACAGGCAGAAAGATAGAGACACCGAAAATTATAGAAAAGAGACAGAGACGGAGGTATGCCAAGGACAAGGACAGTGTGGATAAAGAGGCCAGAACATGATAAAGATAATGAGTATTTTACAGATTGTGTATTTTTCTGTAACTATGCTAAAAAAATTAAAAGAGAGAGCATGAGAGAAACAGACAGAGGACAAGTGAGACGAGGCTGGCCTAAATGCTGCCGTGAGTTGCCATTGCAGACCATTTTTCTTCTGTGGTTTTCACTAAAGGGAGAATGCAGCAGTGAGAGCACAACTGCTTCCCTGAGTTGCATATGCACACTAGCATACATATTCACGCATACAAAGCCATGCCTGATTTGCGTAGGAAAGCTAAGAGTCATGCTTGCTGTCCCTGCAGCAGATTGTTGCCATGCCTCACTGCATTCCTTGCTGCAGGCCCAGACGATGACCACGCAGCGCCATGAAACCCCAGAGCATCAAAATTGGGTCAGCTCCGGGTTATAGTTACAGTCAGCTTCAACAGTCTTTAAACATGCTGCTAGAGCAGTTTTTTTATTTTTTATTTAAGCTATCTGAAATATTGCAGATGGCCAACTAATAACAGCACTAAGTAAATGTAGCAGTGAGCTATCATGTTTTTGTTGATACTTTGTAACCTTCTACCATGGGGTAGAGTTTCAAATACACATTCCGTTCCGAGTGCGGCAAATCCCTAGACTGGGTAAACTCCGCCCACTCTACCGGCGATTTGATTTTGCCCTGCAGCTCGGTCTGGAAACCTGCACGTTTAATTCTCCTGCTTCAGTTCACAATTTTGCGGGAACCAATCACAAAATGGTTTATTTACCTGGCAAGCTGTTGGCGGGTTTAACACAATAAAGAAGCGACCAAGCAGCTTCTTGTTTACATTCAACATAGCGGTCACTGGACACCACCGAAGCGCAGCCAACCGTTGATGATGCTGTCACTTCTACGTCACTCGGATCGTTGGGCTGATTGGTTGAAGCTCTTTCCAATTGCATACAGAGTAATTTTAACTATGCCCGTTGATCACGCCTCTTGTGCAGAGAAAACACAGAGCAGACTCCCCAAATCAATGCTCAATCTCAAATCTATTGAGTTTGGCTTGTTCTGGTGATAGCCAGACTAGCAAATCCCTAACCTGGATGCCAGCCAAACTTTGCCCTGCCCACAACATTTGAGGTCGGGAAGTTTGGTCTAGACTTAATCTGTTGTGGAGCAACTATGCTCGAATCTCAGCTGTTCGGACCAATCAAATTGTCAAGGAGGGCTTTATACGATGATAGACAGATAATCAACCGTAACGTAACCAACCAGGTCCCCAAAGAGCACTTGGGTTGAATTTGTTTACAACAACGACGGCTGCTTCTGAAGAATTGAGATGTGTAGACAGCGCATTCATTTTAAAAGAGGAACAGAGAACCGCGATCAAAGCATTTGTCATATCGGAAATATGTTTTTGCCACCTTTGTACGGGATATGCCAAAAGTTACGTCACATACTCAGTTGCTCTGATTGGTTGTAGGTCTATCCAATTGAGTGCAAAGGCCTTTTCTTTCCTGGTTTGGTAGAAACGCGCCCCATAATCACAGCCCAATGGAGCAGTATCAGACTCATATTCTGACTAGAATCTTAATATGACGACGTCAGGCTAGCAAATCCCAAACATACAGCACTGACAGGATGTGGAAGCACATGTTGACACTTTTACTTGTGATACCCAGGTCTGGTTTCCAAATTACAATATGTACAGCTTGTATGAATGGCAGGCTACTAGTTAGCACTATGTAGAAATGTCACTGTTTACAATGAAAACAACATAAATATACTGTACACATGTAATATAATCATCGACAAAATGTGGGGATGGGTATTAGGCTTAATTCAAGAGCTATAAAAGGGATGTAAAGTACACAGAATAAACCCAAAAGCCTGTCAATAAAAAACTGTTTGGGAAAGCTCATTATTGTTTTTTGTGTGTGAATGAAGTCTTTAATTGAAGATTTAATTTGATGGATGGAGATTTTTTTGAAGGGCAACTTTAACAGTTTCTATTATTTTTGCCCACCTCTACAGTATGACGGGTTTCCTGTGACTGTCAACTAATTTCTTGCAAATGCAATGCATATTGAATTATATAGCTTTACAAAATCTGTGCATCCTAGACGTGTTGAGACGTGTAGGAAACTGTAAGGATTAAATGATTTTGATCATGAAGCCTACAGTGCTGCCCATGAGGGTGACTTTGTCATCGTGCTGCTGCTAATAAAGTTTTTTTCAATCGTATTTGAACCAAAATGGCTGGCAGTTGTATCCTTTCTTAACCTCTGTCATACCTTCATGTTTCTCATTCCTCACTGCCCCCCACCACCACAGACCTCCCTGCCTTGCCGGAAAACCCAATTCTAGGTCTCCACAGCAACAGCAGTCAGATGACCTTGTCTTGGACTTGTTTTGCTGAGTCAGAAAGGATGGGTGAGGGGGATGCAGGCAGAAAAGAATACAAGGGAGAAAGAAAGTGAGAGAGAAATGGATGGCACAGAGAGAAAGCTGGTTATTCTAAGTGACTCCGGCTTGTTGGATGCTGCTCTTGTAGAAAGTGCTGTGTCATACTAATTTACATGAAGATCAATATGTCTTGAAGCATAGCTGTCCATACGTGACTCAACCAAGAGAGATAGAAAGCACTGTGCATGTTTGATAGTATGCGTCGTCAGTGCTTTTGGAAAGTATGACGTCAATGTGATAGTTTGTTTTTAAAGTGGGGTTGTATGGGGTACTTATCCATAGTCAGAGTATTACCTACAGTACATGGTGATCGGCACGCCCCCAATTTGGTGTTTTCAGGGTTTGTTCGGATTCACCAAAGTCACACAGATCATAGATGGATATAATGGCTTAATTTCCCTATCACAAAGGGCTGCCTGATAGCAAAGTAAAGTGGGGAAAAATATTTCGATACTTAGCAAATATACTTAAACTGATATTGATTTTTTTTTTAAGTAGGCCTTTAATAGGTAGCTAAAATATGTTTTGCTGCTCCCCGTGCTGGCCCTGACCACAGCAGTGCATTTCTTAGCTTCCGTGTTGGGGCTCCTGTCACTACAACATTGCTTGCAACCCACTTAAAAAAAATCATAACTATCCCTTTAAGGTATATCATATGTCATGAGGTATTAGTATAATGGACTATGTTTGTTGTTAAGGAAAATATGTGTGGGCAAGACTAAAATAGAGGCAGTACTGTATATGTGCAAGTAAATGTTAGTGTACCTATATATAAATACACTACATAGCCAAAACAACCATTACATTCATATATGATTGTTGGGCAACTCATTCCAAAACCATGGGGATGAAAATGGTGTTATAACAGTCTCCACTCTTCTGGGAAGGCTTTCCTCAAGATTTCAACATCTGGCTGCAGGGATTTGATCCCATGCAGCCACAAAAGCACTATGCACTATGAGGTTGAGCACTGATGTTTGGTGATAAAGCCTGTTTGCAGTCTTCATTCCAGTTTGCCCCATAGGTGGCTAATGGGGTTAAAGTTAAGGATCTGTGCAGGAAAGGCTTGTTTTTCCACACCAAACCAAAAAAAGACCATTTCTAAATGGAATTTACTTTGTGCATGACTGCATTGCAATATTTAAAAAGGAAAGGACCTCAGCCAAACTGTTACTTTATGCTGTAGCATTAAGATTCGTCTTTATCGGATTTTATAGACCTAGCTCAAATCACGATATGTACATATTTGTGTGTGTTTGTTTGTGTGTGTGTGTGCATGTGAATGTGAATGTTTGAGTGCATGAAGGTGAGCCAGCTAATCCGGTTTTATAAATGTCTGACATAATCTATGTTCTATTCACAGAGTCCAGAAGGGTGGGAAAGAGGCAGAGATAAAAGGGGAGAGGAGGAGATAGAGAAAGAGTGACAGGAACAAAAAGAGGATAGAGCTGAGATCTCAGGGGATAGATGAAGGGAAGTCAGATGGGGTTAAGGAGATGATAAAAAGTAGGCGTGAGAAGAAAGTGGATGAAGAGAACAAGCAATAAGACAGAGATGAAAGGAGGAAACAGTCAGGTGGGTGGTGGAAAATTCCTCTGGGATTTAGCCTGGAAACAGTGACACATGACTGTCAATGACGGTTCAGTCCTGAAATGGGAGATGTGTGGCAAAGGGCAAGAGAGGAGAGATGCAGGGTAGAGCCTGTATTCACATAAGGAATGTAAAAAAGCAGAAGGGAAAACAAGAATTTGTCAATATTGTTAAGGAAAAACTCAGGAGCAAAGCAGAGTGAAGAATGTTTGGGAGACTTTGCTGACTGACACTGAAGCATTTTATGATTTCTCAATTAAGGAGAGTTTAGGA
This sequence comes from Etheostoma spectabile, assembly GCF_008692095.1. Taxonomy (NCBI): domain Eukaryota; kingdom Metazoa; phylum Chordata; class Actinopteri; order Perciformes; family Percidae; genus Etheostoma; species Etheostoma spectabile. The sequence continues at coordinate 11,914,393 of NC_045738.1, read as the reverse complement.
TTACACAGTGCCATCTCAACTCCCTGAAGTTCCTGTCTTCCTGAAGACGCATGCTAAAGGCGTTAATTTTAACTAAACCTTCAATGTAAACAAAGATATTGGAGGCACCTAAAACACAGATGCTGAAGCATAGTTCAGCCAATCTCTCTCGCTGGGAAGAATGCAAAAATGTGGCAGGCCCACCGACCTCAAAAAGGAGACTGTCCTGAAACGAAACGCTCCCTTATCATGCAGCTGCCTAGATACCCTGAATCCATGGAGGCAAGTACTTCTCTGCCTGAAAAGGTTATGGAGGTTATGTTGGACAATGACCTGAATGAGACCTGAGGGGCGCCACTGTCTCAACTTAGCATGAGTTTGTAAGATGGAACTTCCACCAGAAATATAATGGAATAGGGTTGTCTGGAATCAAAATCCATTGGTGTGTGGAGAAGGAATGAAAGTACAGGCAGATAATTTGCAACTAGAAAAAGAGAATGAGAAAAAAGGATTTATATTTAGCAGTTCTATCATTAGCCTATACTTGGAGAAATAACTGACAATTCAGAAACACACAGCTTAAGGGAACAAAACAAGTGGAACAACACATGAAACCCTACTGAGCTATTTCAAAATCTTCCTCCTCTTAGGGATTATTATTTGATTTTCAGCATTACCGTTACATTCTGTCATTAAACTATAGTTCATGTTAACATTTCTTTTTTCTCTCCTACACTACTACATTTCACTGTACATTACGTTCATTTTGTTGATTTTTCCTCAGAAAAACTGAATTTTATATTTACATTGTACACCTTGTGCAACTATGGCAGAACTGGACTTATTATGGCTGTACCAATAAAGCACAATTTGAACAGGGCTGTAGCAATCATTGATGACACGCAGGTCAGGTATTTTGGGGTTTTATAAACCTGGGGGTAATTAACATTGTACAATTGAAAAAAAAAACACATGGTCAGTATTTTATAGGCTTTGTGGTTACAGTATTTTAGATACAGTATGTTCAAATATGACTTATTAGCTCACCATTCCCTGTACTAACAAGAAAAAAACCCTGAGAACAAACAAAGCTAACACAAGAAGGAGAGAGATGTCAATAAAGGACTGTTTGTACACACCCACACAGTGCTGAGAGGACTTCTAATCAACCCAAATAATTGAAATCAACTGTGTGGGTTTATGTGAGTGTTGGACAACGATTCCATAATAACCAATAGCCATAATAATCATCATATTGTAATTCAGTTGGTTTGACAGAAAACTAGACTTCTGCACCTCCCATGGCTTTAGAATCTAGCCCATGTCAGGAGACTTTGACCAATCACATTCATCACACATCATTTCAGTCAGAGAGAGAGAGAGAGAGAGGAGAGAGAGAGAGAGAGGAGAGAGAAGAGGAGAGAGAGAGAGAGAGAGAGAGAGAGAGAGAGAGAGAGCGTTCCTATTGGCTGTTCTGCACATGCAGACAGAAAGGGGAGAGGGAGAGCTGCAGGAAGAGGTCTCACACTAGCCCTGAATTGGAATGGACCTTTTTCACTTGTAATAGAAGTAAAAGCACAGGTGTTACTATTAAAATTAACAATGGCTCTGTGCCATTTGAATTTTCCAGCAACCCATGCCTGCAAGACAGCATGCACACCACAAGGGCCCTGGACCAGAGACACCTAATACAGCCTTTAATCATGTTATTAATCCCACCTGTCCATGTTCTGTTATGACATGACAAAATGGCTGCCAGGATTACATTCAAAACCTTCTCAGGACACAATCACACACCTGAGTGCACACATACACGGACATACATATGCAGCATAGTAGTACTGAGTTATTAATGAGGTATTCATAAATTAATGCGAAAATCAACCCAAATGCACACATTTTCAAGTTGACACTATCGTGCATTACTTTCAGTCACCTCCTCCTCTTTCTTTCCATCTGTATTGGTTCTAAATAATTTCCCCTCCTCCCTGCATCCTCCCTATTGATTAAATAACAACTTGATACTGGATCCCAAAATGGTTCCTTTTCAGTTCAATGGATGACTTCTTCTAATAAATACATGTTGCTCACCATATAAGTTTCCAAGCTTCAGGGTTTACTTGTGTATTATGCAGCCCGCTGATAATGCACAGTAGCGTTTCTCTCGCTGGCCCCCCCACCAGGTTCCGTTCGGCCCATAGACTTTACATTGTGGTGACATCACAGGTTTTTAAATTTTGCTTTTATTGTCTCAAGTTAGTTTTTCAAATATAGTAAAGTCCATAGATTAAAGATTCATACTAGAAAGAGTCATAATCGACCTTGCTAATTGACCTTGCTGTTGTTTGAGGTGTCCTGGCATCAGTTTTACAGATGTTTCTTTCACAGTGGTGGCCTATGGGGCAAATCCTTTTTGGGTCTTCAGAGGGATTTCATTGTTGCAAAAGTGTGTGGGCGCTGTAGAAAATTGGCAGCAAAACCCTGCTTCACTTTAACACTATATGTTTTCTGTTCTTGTGTTACTACTCTACCTACATCTTAGCTTCATAATACCCCTTAATACCACCAGTCTGAGAAATCTCTGCAAACAGCAAACAAAAGATTTCACCATGCTTTTAATGTGAAGCATCTGCACTCCTTCGAAAAAAAACATTTTACGATTTAAGTGAATTTGATTGTTCAACTATTCATTGGTTTCAGGTGGTTTCCTGGAAGATCATCAGCTGCTAATTTGTTGTACTTGAGTCAGTGGTTGTAATGTAGTATCTTTTTTTCTAAACTCAGTAATGATTAGAGGGCACATCCATCCACCTGTTTAACATTTCATGAAACAGCTTTTAAGAGGTTTTTATTCTTAGTATGCCCCAAAAGCACACTTAAACGTCCATTAAGTAAATGGACTAGACTTCATAAATGCTAACATGCTAATATTCTGCCATTAAAACTTGAAATGATAGCCATACAACTCTTTCTGAGTAGGGATTTGGCTTGACAGCAGACTGTCATTCCAGATTCATATTTTAACATTTGACTCCAAAATGAAAAGTCAAACTATACTTTTAGTACAGAACTAAAAGCTGTCTTTTCTTAACTGAAATAGTATTGTTGATTATGCAAAATATTTTGTACTGTCACACTGCCCCATCTTTACTTCAGCAGCTAAACCCTGTTTATCACTGATGTCGAATTTTACCACTTCCATTTCAAATGTTTAACTATGGTTTCAGTCCAATAATTATGCAGGATGTGAAAAATATTGATCAGATTAAAAGGAATGAACTGCAAACTGCCCTCAAGATAGATTCATTCAATCCTTCATCTTGTTGATTGTAAAGCTTTATATCTGATGTTTTTAAGGAGTCTTGTAATTGTTTTTACTAGTTATTTGGAAATTGTGGTTGTCAAGTCTTATTTGTCTTTTTGATGTTGTTGCTGTTGTTGTATGCCAGTTTTGTGATTTTCTAATTATTTCTTGTTTGCAGCTCTGCAGTGATGTCCCGAATTAGTTGAATTTACTAATTTGCGTGGAAACCCATGGCCTTAAACCATCAGTTTTTACTCAAGTATAAACTTAACAGGTCAAGTTGTATTTACACAGAGCGGTGAGTTGAGACAGTAGATAAATCATGTTGACATTAATAGTCATTACTAAAAATCCTTAGTAACCTAACTTTTTTTGGGAGTCGGACATGTTAAGTTAAAGCTTTAGTGCGTAGCTATTTTATATTAATTAACGTCCATTACATTCTAGCTGTTGCCAACTGAGTTGATACAAAGCTTGTCTAGCCTTGCCAGACCCTCCTCCACAGCACTCTGAAGGAGGGTCTGGCTACTCCACATAGCATTCGGGGAGGGGAGGAAATCGTGCTCCGGTTTAATGGCATTTCTTTAAACCAATCAGAATCGTAATGAGCGGCGCTTAACTTTGCACAGCCGCTGCGAAATAGTTTTGTCAGGTATCAGAGGCTCTGTATTTAAATGGTTAAGCTCTTATTTGGCAAATAGGAGTTTTTCTGTTATAATTGGTGACCTTTCCTCGTCAGTTGCTCCTCTCTCTTGTGGGGTACACCAGGGATCCATTGTTGGCCCTATTGCGTTTTCTTTATGCTTTGAGGGGCTATTATAGGAAAGCACAACCTGTCATTTCATTGCCACGCAGATAATTTGCAAATCTATTTGCCTATGAAAGCAAATGACAGTGTCACACTAAACTCCCTGCTTAGTTTTATCACTGATATTAAGTTGTGGCTTTCAGAAAACTTTCTTAATTTGAATGAAGATAAAACAGAGTGTATTATTTTCAATACTTCAGGCATGCAAAATGGTCCAGCTTTGAGTTTGGGAGCTCTGACATCTTCAGCTGTCAAAAGCAAGCACATCAGTAATGTTGTTAAAATTAGCTTTGGGCACCCAGATAGCTCAGTTGGTAGAGCGGGTGCCCATGTTTAGAGGTTAACTCCTCGACGCAGCCGGCCCGGGTTCGAACCCGGTCTGCGGCCCTTTGCTGCATGTCACTCCCCCTCTCTCTCCCCTTTCACAAACTTCACCTGTCCTGTCCATTAAAGGCCTAAAAATGCCCAAAAAAATAATCTTTAAAAAATAAATAAATAAAATAAAAAATTAGCTTTTTCCAGCTTTGTCTCCTGGCTAAAGTTAAGCCTTTCTTGAGCAGGCAGGACCTAGAAAAGGCTATTCATGGTTTTATTAGTTTTAGGTTGGACTACTGTAAGGCTCTTTATTTTGGTCTGAATCAGACGTCCATTTTACGTCAACTTGTGCAAAATGCTGCTGCTCGCTTTTCAACAAATACATCTAGACGTGCACATATCACTCCCGTTCTCTACACTCTACATTGGATCTTTGTGCATTTTAGAATAGATTTTAAGATTTTATTGTTTGTTTTCAAGGCCTTAAATGGTCTGACCATTGAGCATTTGTCTGGAATTTTAACTTTGCAGGAGCACAACCGGTCATTGCATGCTTCAAATCAACGAGTTTTAGAAGTACCAAGGTCCAGGTATAAACGGTTGGGTGATCAGGCTTTTGCAGTTGCCTCCCAAAACTCTGGAACAAGTCACCCCCTGACATTCACACTATTACAAATGTAGCCCTTTTTAGCTCCAAACGTATCTGTTTAGTCTGGCTTTTAAGTGGTGTTCAGTGGTGTGACAATTTCGATCTTCTGTTTCTTTGTAACCTTTTATGATTTTACTGTTTTCTATGTTTGCTCTTTCTATTGTATGTGTGTTTTTACTCTTGGTTTCTGATGTTAAACAGTTTGGATACCTGCTGGCTGCTGTAAAGTGCTATGTAAATAAATTGTGATTGATTGATTGATGAATAAATTCACCAAATTTAAAATTCCAACACAAAGAAAGCAGAAGGAAACAAAAATACTGTACATGCATTCAGCGGAATTTCCTGCAGCACCGGAGCAATCCCGGAAGTGGAATGTGTACGATATAGACTAATACAAAGCTAATTAAGACTATCAGTTCCACAAAACTCTCTCTGTATTTTTCAGTATGGCTATGTTCAGGAACTGGTATTGTCCGGTGGCTTTTGCGCACAGAAACTCGAGTGAAGATAATGACCTCTTTTGAAGAGTCCATCATGTTTTTTTAATCCTCCTGTCCTCCTTGGCTACTAGCAACTGTGTAGAGGAGGGGTGAGCGTGGTGCGCGATCATGAAAAGCTTGAGGGATATGGATGCGCCAACAGTTCTGTTATTACTTACAAACAAAACAAACTAACAAATATAAGACACTAGGCTAATTATCACTATTTAAAGTAAGATTTGTATACTTATTTGTTTCCCTTCATTGCAATACAGCTCATAGAACAATCTGTTACGCACATGTCTTCCAATGAAACAGAATGGACCACTGACATCTAATCTGAGTACTGACCTATGCAACAAGTCTCTACACTGCCTAGAAGCCATCAGTCCCCACCTGGGTCTAGGTTATGGTGCAACAATAAATGTGGATAAACATGAACATTAAATCAACCATACAAAACAAAAACCCAGACAATATAAATACACACCCAAAATATTAACAGAATATTATTAGACCACCCTTTGACTAGGACAGAAACCGTCAAACATTTTTGTTCTCCAACAAGCCTTTGCATTGCTTCAGCGCAGAACGTAGGCACAAAAATGTAAATGGATTGTATTTATATGCCACTTTTCTGGTCTTAACGACTACTCAAAGCGCTTTTACATAGCACAGGAACCATTCACCATTCACACACATTCATACACTGTGGCCAAGGCTGCTGTACAAGGTGCCACCTGCTCATCAGATAAACACTCACACACGTTTACACTCCAATGCAACACAGGGTTCAGTGTCTTGCCCAAGGACACTTCGATGGGACATGGGATTGTAGGGCCAAGGATCGAATCACAAACCTTCTGATTGGCAGGCAACCACTCCCGCTCCCAGAACAGATCAAATGACCCCGCCCCGTTATCTTTGCTTAATATGATCTGTGTACTGCATACTTCAGCTGATTATTACAAACAACTTATGTGATTAATTAATATGTGTTTTTTAAGAAATTATGAAAGAATAATTAGTGACCACTAAAAGGTTTAATTACAACTAAATCTGGGTTTAAAGTACTGTATGTCTTGAACAAGTATTAGATACAGTTTATATCAAAGCATTTGTACTGTGTAAGCAGATCATTTCTTTAATGTTGTAGGTTATTCTTACGGTAGTTAAAATGTCTTACTTTGACTGGTGATTTCAGAAATAAAGAAACTTACAAGGCCTCTGTTTTCACTGAAGCCTCTCAGCCAGGAAAATATTTTTTGTTCACTACTTTCTATGTAGTTGAAATGTAGACTAATTCTCTGCCATTTGTTTTTACGTATACTGTATTTATACAAGTACAATTCTCTGTCTTTTATTTGTCATAGTTAAATCCTTTTATTATTTTGTTAATGGCCATGTGCATCCATGAGGGTGCTTTCAGTTGCAATGGCTGATGCCTTGGGTGCAAGGGAGGGTATTGCGTGATCTCACCACACTCTACTGCGGACTAATACCAATGTTAAAAGTGTTATTGTCACACCCTGAGGAATATGTCAATCAAGTACAGTGTCTCCGTGCCCACACAGTCCTGAGAAAAAGTCTAATCAACCAATCTAAGTGAAAACACAGTGGTGGTCGTAGTGGCCGGGTTAACTCGGTAGAGTGGGCACACATATATAGAGGTTTACGCCTTGACGCAGTGGCCCCAGGTTTGATTCTGCCCTGTTGCTGCATGTCATTCCCCCTCTCTCTCCTCTTTCATGTCTTTAGCTGTCCCGCATAAATAAAGGCCTAAAAATGCCCCAAAGTATATCTAAAAAACAACAACACAGTGGTGTGGTCTAAAAAAAAACTTTTATATTTTGGGAAATACGCCTCTCCACTTTCTGCCTGAATTGGATAAAAAGATTGATAACACTGTTGGGACAAGAACCCCCGGAAGTGTGAGAGGGGCTGGTAGTCAGACTTTGTTACCTTTGGACAGAGCAAGGCTAGTTGTTTCCCCCTGGTTCCAGTCTTTGTTAAAAGCTAAGCTAACCGACTGCTGGCTGCAGCTTCATATTTTCATTACAGATGTAAGGGTGGTGTCACTCAAGCTATCATCAATGCTCACATAAATGACCTTAAGAACAGTCTTTTTATATGAGTTGTTCTCATATAAAAAAAAATGTTGTTCTGTAAAATTGTCGAAGTACTTAACAAAGCATAGTCAGTTGTATCTAATGCCTGGATGTCAAATTGCTTTATAAATGAGGTCACTAGGATGAGGGAAAATGGCTTGTGAGTACTACGATTATTCAGCAGATTAGCAGATGAGCTTTTCACCTAAAATGGACTGATGGACTCTGTAAGACCTATTAAGTGGTGCACTCCGTTTGTACGATTTTTTTCAAATGTGCTCTCTTGTTACATTTTATCAACCACCCTTAAATCCTCTTTCCATTCCAGAGAGAGGATGTGGTAGCCATTTTGCTGACTGTCTATCTGCCAGAACTGCTTTGAAGCTGTTTGCTTTGTGTTTTTTTTAGGTCTGCTGAGCTTGTAGTGTGCCACACTCACTTATAAAAAAAAAAATACTTTGCTTAGTTCAGACAATGTTGACTGTGTGTAAGCATGTACAGTAAGCAGCCTCTAGAGTGATGGGAATGATGAGTGCGGTAGCAAAGCTGTAGTCAAGCCATGTGCTCTGCAGGGGAACTGGCCCTTTAATACCCATCAGCCAACGAAGCAGGGGATGCTGGGAGCAGGTTGTCCTTGGAAACGACCTTGCAAGGGGGCTAAGGGATGAGAGAGGGAAGAGCAGAAATAAGGGGCAGATAAAGGAGAGTAAAAGGGGATTGGTACAGAGAGTAAAGCGAAGATGAAGGAAGCAGGGAGTGAAGCAAGAAAGATGGAAGATGTGTTCATCTTTACCAAAACTATACATTTACGACTAAGTAAAAGAGATGATACAATAAATAAAATGATAGAAGGATAGCCAGATAACAGTCAGATAAATAAGAGATAGATAGATAGATGATGGCAGTAAGAGGATTAAAAGTTCAGCAATATAATATAGTAATATAATATAGTCCACCTCTCTGTCTCTTTCCTTCTCCCTCTGTGACAGACAACAATCAACATCAACCCGTCCAGATTAAATTGACAGCATGCCGCACACACTTACATTGCATTAAAATTTCTCTGATGACAGAAAGAAATAAGAATAGGGGCCCCAATTTAGAGGGGGTAATAATATGGCTACAAAATGTGTGGTTGTAGGTGGGGGGCAAGGATAAAGAAGTCTCATATTTATTGA